>NW_004949138.1:2936307-2942245 GCF_000317375.1 Microtus ochrogaster
AAGAAGAAGAAGAAGAAGAAGAAGAAGAAGAAGAAGAAGAAGAAGAAGAAGAAGAAGAAGAAGAAGAAGAAGAAGAAGAAGAAACGGGAGAACTGAGAACTGTTCTAAAAAATAGAGGTACTGTAGACTACCTGTTACTTAAACATAATCTTGATTGTCAGCAACTGACTGGAACGTGCTATTTTAATACCTCTAATTTCTCTCAAACTATTGGCAAGCAAATTGATTATAAGAAATAAACAAAAATCTCTGAAACAAATTTTGGCTAGCAAATGTGGCTTACATAGTTCTTTCCCTGCATCGGCCCTCTAGCACTGTTTCTACTGGTCATCACTGGTCATCACTGGTCATCACTGATCATCTACTGGTTGTCAGAGTCAGGTCCTGTGCCCTCCAGATAAACAACTCTAGAACCACTGACACTACTGGTCATCACTGGTCATCACTGGTCATCACATCAGGTCCTGTGCCCTCCAGATAAACAACTCTAGAACCACTGACACTTGACAGCATTATTAAGGCAAAGATTTGGCAGAAAATGGAAGTCAAGTGGAGAATGAGGAACCTGTCTGACTCCATTTTGTAGGTACAAGTCATTTTCATGTATTGTTAAAAATAAGTTTCCATTCACTGTAAGAGTGGAGCTGCTGTTTTTATATCTGTCTCCTGGAGCCTGAACTGGCCCACATGTGACCTTGACTTGTTTTTGAGAATACCCTCATTCTCCTAACCACGGGTCAACCACTTAGTGTTTCTTGTTGTTGTTTTTTTTTGACTTTCTGCATTTCCTTATTGCCCCAATGTCTCTCTTCCTGCTTTGCAACTACTTGTGATTTTACTCCTTAAAAGGGGCGCAAGAAATGGATTCCCAACAGTCCTTAGTCAGGCTTGCTTCAAATTTGTCACTAAATTGTGGAAGTGCTCTCATTGTCACCTGGTGGGACTAACATCCACTCTCCACATGGTGATTCATAACTGTCTATAACTCTCGATTTAGAGAATCTGACACATTCTTCTGACATCCTTAGACACCACGCATGCATGTGGTGCACATGTATATAAGCAGGTGAAACAAACATAAAAACAAATCTTTAAAAAGAATTATTGTTTGTTTTTGGTTTACTTTTATTACATATTAATTTAGTGTGTGTGTGTATGTGTGTGTGTGGTGCAGGAGAATTGTCTGTATTCTGTCAATCATGTTTTAAATAAACGCTGATTGGCCAGGCAGGAAGTATAGGCGAGAAACCAGACAGGAAGTAGAAATGATGTAATGAGAACAGGAGAATTCTGGGAAGGAGGAAGTTGATTCCTCCCAGTCCTGCCCAGACTCCAAAGAAGCAGGATGTGACCTGCCAGCTGAGAAAGGTACCAAGCCATATGGCAAAAATAAATCAGAATAATATACAAGAGCTATTATGTAGCCTGAGCTAATGGGCCAATCAGCTTTATAACTTATAGAAATCTCTGTGTGATTTTCTTTGGGGCTTGCCGGCTGTGCGGTACCGGGCAGGACAGAAAACACAAACAAGCTAGCCAGTGCCCATGTTGTGTGTGTGTGTGTGTGTGTGTGTGTGTGTGTGTGTGTGAATGCCCCATCACACTAGTGGGAATCACAGGACAACTTGAAGGAGTTCACCTGCTGATCCATCTTTCCTCTCCGATTTTTAAACATTTTATTTTATATGTAATTTTATGTGTATGTGTTCCAGAAGACAGCTGTCTTATTTGGTGTTATTATTGCTGTGACTATTAGTCACACGCTTTGGTCATGACCAAAGCAACTTGGTGAGGAAAGATTTATTTGACTTACACTTCAATATCACTGTTAATTATCAAAGAAAGTCAAGATAGGAACTCAAAACAGGCCAGGAACCTGGAGGCAGGAGTGGATTCCGAAGCCATGGAGGGGTACTGCTTTCCCATTTGCTTCTCATGGCTTGTTCAGTCTACTTTCTTCAAAACCAATAGTCCAGGGATGGCAACACCCACAATGGGTTGGGCCTGCCTCCATCAATCACTGGACAAGAAGAAGCCCTACAGACTTGCCTGCTGCCCACTCTTACGGAGGCATTTTCTTAACTGAGACTTCCTCCTGTCAAGTGACTTTAGCTTGTGTCAAGTTGGCATAAGACTATCCAGTGCAACACCATTTCCTAGTACCCCTCACCATCCTCTAGTTCCTAAATTCTTTTTGGACCACTTCCCTCTCCAATCACATTTCCTGAACTTCGAGGTGGAGAGCAGTTAATACAGATGCCTTGGTTAGAGCTGTGCACCGTCTGACAATCACTTATTCTCAGCACTTTAACCAGTTATGAGTCTGCATTAACTGCTTCCCAGTGTTAGAAGGTTCCATGGCCAAGGTTGAGGGCATAAATATTTAGAATGTAAAACTGACAGCATATCTTTCTACATAGCAAAGCAATAGTGATAGAATCCTTCTTGGGGCCTAGGACATCCAAGCCATGGGATTTTGTCCAGGTTTAGAGTACTAGGTATGAATTCCCTCTTGTGGAGATTGCTCAAATCCACAGAGGAAATGGTTGACTCCTATAACATTCCTCACTCTTGCACCAGTGGACAGTAGGCAAGAGCCTGGCAAGAAGGTATTAGAACATGGAGGCTTCAGCTCCAGATACCATTGACTCCTCTTTTCTCCCCCAGCAGCCTCTAATGCACCTGCATGGCACTAGGAAAACTAGTCATAATGGGAGAAGTTTCTCAGGTCAGTTCTAGCTCAGTTTCTCTGTGTCTACAATCAGAGTATGCTGTATCTTCAGCAATAGGGTATGCCTCACAGTTACAGAGGGTAACCAAGAGCTATAACAGTGGTTTGTGTTGTTTTGCGGGCCTGCCTGACCACTAATTCACAGAGAGGCATCCCATGCCTGGCACCGAGGTTTTCATTTAATAACTCATGCCTTCTTGGGGAAGACAATATCCATGCAAGTTATTTTCTTTTAATTTTTATTTATTTTATTTTATTTTTGTTTATTTTTTTTAATTTATTTATTTATTGAAGATTTCTGTCTCTTCCCCGCCACCGCCTCCCATTTCCCTCCCCCTCCCTCATCAGCCCAAAGAGCAATCAGGGTTCCCTGACCTGTGGGACGTCCAAGGACCACCCACCTCCATCCAGGTCTAGTAAGGTGAGCATCCAAACTGCCTAGGCTCCCACAAAGCCAGTACGTGCAGTAGGATCAAAAACCCATTGCCATTGTTCTTGAGTTCTCAGTAGTCCTCATTGTCCACTATGTTCAGCGAGTCCGGTTTTATCCCATGCTTCTTCAGACCCAGGCCAGCTGGCCTTGCTGAATTCCCGATAGAACATCCCCATTGTCTCAGTGTATGGGTGTACCCCTCGTGGTCCTGAGTTCCTTGCTCCTGCTCCCTCTCCTTCTGCTCCTGATTTGGACCTTGAGATTTCTGTCCGGTGCTCCAATGTGGGTCTCTGCCTCTGTCTCCTTCATCGCCTGATGAAGGTTAATATTCAGGAGGATGCCTATATGTTTGTCTTTGGATTCACCTTCTTATTTAGCTTCTCTAGGATCACTAGGTACGCTCACTGTCCTTTATTTATGGCTAGAAACCAAATATGAGTGAGTACATCCCATGTTCCTCTTTTTGGGTCTGGCTTATCTCACTCAGGATAGTGTTTGCTATTTCCATCCATTTGCATGCAAAATTCAAGAAGTCCTTGTTTTTTACTACTGAGTAGTACTCAAATATGTATATATTCCATACTTTCTTCATCCATTCTTCCATTGAAGGGCATCTAGGTTGTTTCCAGGTTCTGGCTATTACAAACAATGCTGCTATGAACATAGTTGAGCATATACTTTTGTTGTATGATAGGGCGTCTCTTGAGTATATTCCCAAGAGTGGTATTGCTGGGTCCAGGGGTAGGTTGATCCCGAATTTCCTGAGAAACCGAAACACTGCTTTCCAGAGTGGTTGCACAGGTTTGCATTCCCACCAGCAATGGATGAGTGTACCCCTTTCTCCACAAACTCTCCAGCAAAGGCTATCATTGGTGTTTTTTATTTTAGCCATTCTGACAGGTGTAAGATGGTATCTTAAAGTTGTCTTGATTTGCATTTCCCTGATCGCTAAGGAAGTTGAGCATGACCTTAAGTGTCTTTTGGCCATTTGAACTTCTTCTGTTGAGAGTTCTCTGTTCAGCTCAGTGCCCCATTTTATAATTGGGTTGATTAGCCTTTTACGGTCTATTTTCTTGAGTTCTTTATATATTTTGGAGATCAGACCTTTGTCAGTTGCGGGGTTGGTGAAGATCTTCTCCCAGTCAGTGGGTTGCCTTTTTGTCTTAGTGACAGTGTCCTTTGCTTTACAGAAGCTTCTCAGTCTCAGGAGGTCCCATTTATTCAATGAGGCCCTTAATGTCTGTGCTGCTGGGGTTATACATAGGAAGCTATCTCCTATGCCCATCTGTTGTAGAGTACTTCCCACTTTCTCTTCTATCAGGTTCAGTGTGTTCAGACTGACATTGAGGTCCTTAATCCATTTGGACTTGAGTTTTGTGCATGGTGATAGATATGGATCTATTTTCATTCTTCTACAGATTGACATCCAGTTTTGCCAGCACAATTTGTTGCTGTTTTTTTTAAGTTGTTGAAAAAAAAATTCTGCCTCCTCCCTGTTTCCCATTTCCCTCCTCCTCCTCCCACTCCCCTCCCCCTCTCCTCCCCTACTCCATTCCCCCTCCCTCTCGGACTGCTCTTAATTTTTATAAGACAGGGTTTCTCTGTGCAGCCTGGCCATCCTGGAACTCACTTTATAGACCAAGCTGGACTTGAACTCAGAGATTTGTCTGCCTTTAACTCGCCACTGCTGGGATTAAAGACATGTGCTACCACCACACAGTATGTTTTTTATTTTTTTATTTTTATTTTTTGGATTTTTCGAGACAGGGTTTCTCGGTAGCTTTTTGGTTCCTGTCCTGGAACTAGCTTTTGTAAACCAGGCTGGCCTTGAACTCACAGAGATCAGCCTGCCTCTGCCTCCCAAGTGTTGGGATTACAGGCGTGTGCCACCACCACCCGGCTTCCAGCATGTTTTTTTGTTTTGTTTTGTTTTTTATTTATATTTTTTTAGTTTTCATCATGCTGTTTAATCTAGCACGTTGCCTAGAAAGGTTTGTTAGCAAGAGTACAAATACGTCTCCAGCATGTCTCTTAGAGATCGGTTCACCCACTGCTCTGTTTGGCTGCTAGCCTCTTGTCTCTCTCTTCAGCAATTGTGAGGAGGATTCCTTTTCCTCAGGGAAGAGAAATCCATGGTTTGTTGCCCTTGCCAATAACAAAAATGTTGGAAAGCCGGGTAGCAAAGCTGTTGCCATTGGCATCTTTCACATGGACCACATCAAAAGAGCCGGATTCTCTCTCTGTTGGTGATCACACCAATTCTTCCCAAGTTAGCACCCCCAGTCACCATACACAGGTTACCAGTGTCACCATACACAGGTTACCAGTGTCAAACTTGATGAAGTCGGTTATTTTGCCCGTATCCAAATCAGTCTGAATGGTGTCATTCACCTTGATGAGGGGATCAGGGTAGCGAATAGCATCATGGGTCACCAAATGTGGGATTCCTTTTGTGACCACTGTTGTGCTTTCCTCTTGCTTTAAGGGACAAGCCACGCCCACTTTCATTACCTCTGACCTGCCCGCCGCCATCTTGGGCCCTTCTTTTCCTGCTTCCTTGACGTGCATGCTTTTTATTATAAGGAAGACCTTGGACAGTTATGGTTTTGGTCCCTTTAAGAGACAAGCCACACCCATTCCCCTCCCCATCTGCTGAGGCAGGCTGATCTTCAGCTTCCAGCCTGAGCTCGCTCTCTTTTCTACCTTCCTCTTGAAGAGGCAGCTTTGCTTCTGCCTCTCTTCCCACTTCTCTGCTTCCCCCCTTCTCTGTCTCT
>NW_004949138.1:2943250-2944846 GCF_000317375.1 Microtus ochrogaster
TAACTGCTGCTATGGTGCAGCACACTGCTACGGTGCGGCCTGACCTTGGCTGAATCCCTCCTGCCCAGGAATCCCTCCCCCGTTGGAGGCTCAAGTCGATTCACTGTTCAAAGGGCCTGGGTGTTCGTGCCATCTGCATCTCGCCTTAATGAGGAGCCATTCTCTTTGTAGGCTTGAGGTGCCATGGTTTTTGCGGGTGTTTTCATGGCCTTGACCATGGGAGCCAAGCCATCCAGCCCTATCACTCCGGCCTCATGCTTTAATGCCTTACACTTATCAGTCTCTGTCCAAAATGGCCCCAACTACCTTAAAAAAAGTTTAAACGGCCATCTTTCGGTTCCAGCCTTTTGCCCTTTCCCGCTGCGGCTTCTGTTATGTCATGGCGGCTCTCCAACAGAGCAAACTACATGCGGTGGTGGCCATCTTGGCTGAAGGCCAGATGGGTCAAGTGAGTTTTTCCGCCATCTTGGCTGAGGGCCAGACCACGTGACCACACTCTCCTGGTTTTACCCTGCCTCTTCACTCGGTTTTCACTAAACTCCTCATGCTAACTCTGTTAAATGTGTTTTGAGTAATGGTTAAATGCCTTTTACAGGGTCTGTCAGAGGTGTCCACGTTGCCCAATTCTTGTTCACTCTTTCTACATATAATAATTATTTATTACATCTCATTTCAGGCTACAAAACATGAGTCTTACATTTTAGACTGGTATCTACCTTTAAGTCTCTTAAGCTGTTCTCTACCGTTGTCAGTTCTGCCACTAACCTTATATTACGAGCAGTTCTTTCCCTCTCTCTGCCTTTATACAAATGTAAATCTTACCTGTTGAGAGCCAGTGTGGTCAAGCTCAGACCCAACTTTCCAAACAAATTCTATACTATAGTTATACCTGATAAACAGCCCTCAACTGCTCAGAGATCTTGGGAATGTGATATTTAAGTATTTAATTATTAAAAAACGTTTCACAACAACAAAAAAGAGGTTGGCTCCTAGCAGCAGCTCTCTGCTCCCTCCAAAGAAGACAGAAGACAGACATGTGCAGAACAACATCCTTCTGCATTTCGCTTCAACTACAGAGCGCTGATCATTGGGCACACCTGCCTTTTGTCTAAAGTAAAGACCTCTCTAGACGTGGATGGAATCGACAGCCTAGCTGCTCAGGTCAAGGTAGGCCTGTCTTCCTACAGATTTCTTAGCTCAAGGGATCTTCTGGAGCCTGGCAGGCCCTGCTCTAAACAGCAAAGGTCAAGCGCAACCTTCAGTGACCATGGAGGACCCAAATAAGAGTAGCTCTGGGTGCCAACCAAGTAAGTTCTCTGTCATTTTTTAATCAGTAACTCAAGTAAAACTTAGACAACTCAAAGATCTCTGACAGTCTGACAGCTGAGAAGTTTTGCCAGGTTGAGGTTTTACAAGGTGACCACACCAAACAAATTTCAAATCAAATTTATCTCTTAAGCCACAGTCATTGTATGTCTAAAACTTCTGTGTTCACAAACCCAAGGAGTTCTCATGAGCTCCAGGGAGCCGAATTAAAGAATCCACCTTAAACAGGTCAGATACATCCCCCTCAATTCCCTGGTCCTAAATTTTTTT
>NW_004949138.1:2945696-2946755 GCF_000317375.1 Microtus ochrogaster
CTGCCTGGGGCCCACTGCCTGCTGCCACATGGCCTGCCACCACTGCTCTGGGACCAGAAGCTGTCTCTGACTGGGACTGGCTGCTCCCAGGGCCCGCTGCCTGCCACCACATGGCCTGCCGCCACCATTTGGGACCTACAGCATTTCTGCTGCCTACTGCCACCGGGGATCTTGGAGCATTTTTAAAAAAGAATAACACCCACAAAGATCTTTCTCACTTTGCACAACTTGTACTTGGCCTCTTTAGGTGTAATACAATGAACAGCAAAGCGACCTTTGGTGTCATAGATCAGACGGAAGTTCTCTCCAGTCTTGTCAATGCTCATGACATCCATAAACCCAGCAGGGTAGGTTATATCGGTCCTGACTTTGCCATCAATCTTAATGAAGCGCTGCATGCAGATCTTTTTCACTTCATCGCCAGTCAGGGCATACTTAAGCCTGTTCCTCAGGAAATGATCAGAGGCAGACATTCCCTCAGCTTGTGAGGGCCAGTGGACGGACGAGGCACAAACACGCCGGTTAGTTTATCCAGCATCCAATGCTTTGGAGCTGCTACATGCTTCAGGTGTTTCTTGGGACCACAAGCCATGGCTGCGCTGGAAACGGAAAGAGCCCAGCATGTTTTCTATAGGCAGGATCTTGCCATACAGTTCAGCCTAGCCTCAACTTTCCACCCTGCTTGACTCAGCCTCCAGCACCCTAGTGTTAGAGTAAAATACTTGCAGTCAACAGAATAAAGCCTCAGGTTTTGGTGGAGACCTGACATTTCAGGTGTTCTGATTTGTTACCCCAGGCAGGTGGGCACACTGTAAGCCATTCTAGACGGAGATGGAACAATGAGACTTTTAATGAGATACTGTACTTTTCCTTTCCAGAATCTTCACCCCATGTGCAGTGGCTTATGCTACTGGACTGTCGCTTTGCAGTTAGACAGCTTGTAAATCTGTCAGGTTTTCTGAATTAGTAAAATGTAATTAATTTTTCTTTTACTTATATTTCTTACTTTTTTTCTTTTCTGAGACAGGGTTTCTAGCCTGTTTTTTTTTTTTTTTTTTT
>NW_004949138.1:2949774-2952517 GCF_000317375.1 Microtus ochrogaster
AAGCATCACCTTTCACGATAGCCACAAATAGCATAAAATATCTTGGGGCAACTCTGACCAAGGATGTGAAATATCTATCTGACAAGTCTTAAGAAAGCTATTCGCTACTGTTCTGAGACAGAGTCTCATTGTGTAGTGATGACTTGCCTGGGATTTACTATGTAGACTAGACTAGCCTTGAACTCAACAGGATTCACTTCCCACCTTTCTTCCTTTCTCCCCAAAGCATGTACCACCACAGCTGATCTTTCATCTCCCCTTTCCCCTTTAGATAATATTTACATCCAGTGGCTCACACAAATGTCAAGTGTCCCATCAATGTAACAAATGGCATAGGGTGGAACACAATACCCTATCATCCTTTGTTAATGTCATAATGTAAGACGTTGTTTCAGCTGAGAACTACAATCACTTAGTCTTGGTAGGTAGCTGGATGGGCATCAGCAGTCCAATCCGTGAGAACAGATCTCCTTCACCATATCCTTGACTCCAGCTCCTATTTTCAGGGTGTTTTATTAAGGTGGAGAGGCACCGTGACCACAGCCACCATTATAAAGGAAAGCATTTAATTCGGACAGTTCAGAGGTTTAGTTCCTTGTCATCATGGTGGGTGAGAAGCAGCAGCATGCAGATATGGTGTTGGGGAATGAGCTGAGAGTTCTGATCTGGATCTGCAGGCACAGGAAGTGACAGTGACACACTAGCCAGGCTTGAGCTTCTGAGCCCTCAAAGTGACACCCTTCCTCCAACAAAGGCACAAGGCCAGACCCAATAGTGCAACTCCCTATGGACATATGGGGGCCATTTTTATTAAAACCACCATATGTGGCAACACAGCTTCTAATTTAAAGACAGCACCTCATTATGTAGTCCAGCCTAGTTTTGAACTTGCTACCATATGTCTCTGCTTCCAAAGTCCTGGAATTACATGTAGGCATTGTCACCCCAGCTACTACAACCATTTTGTAGAAAGGGAAGTATCCCAATTGCCCCTTCTTAGAATTTAAAATATTGTATGAAATAGAGGAAGGTGGAGTAGCAGGACTTTGTTGAAGGCCATTTGAGAAGGGCTGTTTCCTCCTCTGTAAGTCTGACTATTTAAAAGGAATTGTTTAGATTTATTGATTTTTTATGTGTATTTGTGTTTTGCCTGCATATAATGTGTGAATATATACCACGTGCAAGCCTGGTGCCGACGGAGGTCAGGAGTGGGTGCCACAGAACTAGAGTAGGGTGTTGTGAATTGCCAGGACTCTGAACTGCTGAGCCATCTCTCCAGCACCAGCTTGGCTGCTTCACATGTTTACTTTTATTTTTTTTATACAGGCTTTAACTACGTAGCCCTGGTTGATTTTGTCTCTTGAGTGCCATCATACCTTGAATAGATTTCTTTTTAAAAGTTTATCTTTAATCTACTGGGTTACATGTGGGGTTTTTTTGTTTTTTGCTTTTTTTTTTTTTTTGAGAAAATTGAGAATTCAGAGGTATATCTGACTCTGGGTAGATATAAGCAAAATAGTTTAAGCTACTCAAGCCAAAACATAAAGGTTGCAAAGACAAACTATTGTTCTCTCCAACTGGGCTTGTCAAATCACTTGACCAACAGGAGGTGGGAGAGGAAACCCTGGCTCAAAAAAAAATTTTGTTGGTTGGAACCTCTAGCTTGCACCTGTAGAATCTGAGAAGCCCCATCTCTCTCTGTTTCTGTCTGTCTGTCTGTCTGTCTGTCTGTCTGTCTGTCTCCAAATCTCACCCTCTCAGAGAATTTCCAACAAAAGAAAAGGCGACAGAAAGCCCAATTCTGCATTCTTGGCAGTCCGAGTCTGGGTCTAAAGCATTCAGTCTTTGAACTTGGACACAAGCCCAGCTTGTGGTGGACATGCCATCACCTCTCTCCTACAGGCTATATAAGCTTCCTGCTTCAGTTCTGGCACGTGACTTTTCCTGCCTCCATCTCTGGAACTGGAGAACTCATGCAGGGGTTTCTTTGCTCAAATAATCCTGTTTTGTTTTGTTTGTTTTCTTCTACTTTTTCATTTAGGGTTGATCTGGTTTCCTGCATTAGCAGAGAAACCTATTATCACAGTACAGAAAATCTATTAAAAATCACATCTTAGGAAAGTAGATATCCCTACAACATACTAAGGAGACAGGGAAATCCTCAGCCCCTTCCACGAGATGATGCTCTTACACACGCATACGTCCCCCTCTCTGTGCAGATATTGACCGGTCTGCAGTACGTAACTTGTCTAAATTTCTGACCTTTACCTCAGAAAGTTTGTCTTTAACTTTCCACCCTTTCTATCTTCAGTTAGTGGCCAAAATCAAAAGTGTATTTCCCCTGAAACTCTGGGTGGGTATTTTCCACTTTTCTCTAAAGGATGCACCCTCCAAACCCACCCTTCAATACAGCTGTTTGCACGCCCACCCCACCCCAATTGCAGAACAGGCTTACTTTTCGGATTCCAACAAAAAAGAAGCCAGTCTCTCCTTTCCTCTTCTGAGTCTTCCTCTGGGCAGCGATTAACAGTCGCTATGATACAATGAACCCGGAGCTTTCCTTCTGAATTCATTTCAAAAGTCTTAGATGTGCTGGGTGGTTGTGGCCCACACCTTTAATTCCAGAACTTGGGAGGCAGAGACAGGTGGATCTTTATGAGTTCGAGTCAGCCTGATCTACAGAACTGGCTCCATAGCTACTGAGAAACTCTGTCTCAAAAAACGAGAGAGAGAGAGAGAGAGA
>NW_004949138.1:2953432-2954221 GCF_000317375.1 Microtus ochrogaster
AAAACAAAACAAAACAACAACAACAAAAAAGAGTCTCACTGGGGATGCCCAGGATACCCTGGAACTCATGGCCAATCTCCTGCTTCAGCCTCTCAGGTACTGAAATAATAGGCATGAGCCTCCATACTGGGCTAAGGAAGGGATGCTGGTCAAATGCAAACTAATAAGACGCTGCCATTTCACAGCGGCAGGCTTCGCCGCTCAGAGAAAACCACATTCACATGTGAGCCCGCGTTAAAAGAACACAGGATCTGGAAAGAGGATCCCGAAAAACACAAACAGCACTGTCAAGGAGGATTTACAAGGGAAAGCACATCCCTTATGGCTGAAGTGTGGCAGTAGCTACCAAGCTTGCCAGACAACCAATCATAAACGCATTACAACCCATGTCCCACATTATGACCATGGCTTGTTCCGCAGAATTAGGGCACTTGCCAACGGTGACACACAATGTAGGGCTTTTCAAGTCGTTTTAGGAGGGTGGACTCAAGATGAAACACTTAAACAACTTGCTTTCTGCGACAGCGACAATAGTTTTGCTTATAAAGTTTTTTTTTTTATTTTTTGTATTTTTTGCTTATAAAGTTTAACTAAAAAGCAGCATCTCTTCTGGACACAGTCTTGCCAGCTAACATGCACTCCGGGATTTCACCTTTGAAAGCATAATAGACAAGAAACTAACAGCAGACTGCAATCGTGCCAACCCGGGTGAATCCTGCAGGCAGACTCATTTCAAACTTTTCCACGCACTTAGCTTTTTATTTTGCCGACTCCGTAACGTTCTCTAAC
>NW_004949138.1:2954816-2957773 GCF_000317375.1 Microtus ochrogaster
GGGTGGGGGGGGGAGGGTCTGAGCTCCGCCACGGGCGCCCGCAGGGACCCTGGCGGCGGCGGGTGACACTCGGGGCGGCATGGCCGAAGCTGGCGGGGCCGGCTCCCCTACACTGCCGCCGGCTCCCCAGCACGGCTCTCCCCGGACCCTGGCCTCCGTCGCCGGGAGCTCTGCTTCCTGCGGGCCAGCGACCGCGGTGGCCGCGGCAGGCACAGCCGAGGGACCGGGAGGCGGCGGCTCGGCTCGGATCGCCGTGAAGAAGGCGCAACTGCGCTCGGCTCCGCGGGCGAAGAAACTGGAGAAACTCGGCGTGTACTCCGCTTGCAAGGTACCCGCCGGGACGCGCGCGACAGCGGGGTCACGGGCGGGCCCGGACCCTCCTCTCCCCTCCCCCACCCTGCTCCTGGCCTCGGGAGAGCACCACGGAAGTGCTGCACTCGCTGCGCGCGCTCCCCGCCGCGGCTTGCACAACGTCCCTTAGGGGTAGGGTTTATCCAAATCTGCTCCTCTCCTTCTTCTGGGAATGTTGAGTCTTGGCTTCCAAGTGCCGGGGCTATCCTGGGGCTTTGTTGCTCTGTAGGAGTTTGCGGGGGACCTTTCACGGGACTGTGCTTGGTGTAGCGAACCACTCTCGGCTGGAAAGCATCTTTTTGGGAGTGGGGGTGGGGATCTGAGTGTGTCTCCCCGCGCTCGCCCTTCCCACTGTGCCCCGCTAGGAGGAGCTGGGTTCCGGAGTGAGCGCGCAGGAGAGTCCCGGAATACTGGCGCTCTGCGGGAGCGGAGGGGCGGAGCGCAGGGTGGGAGGTGGGCACGACCCCAAGCCTGGGTCCTTTGGCGCCTGGCGCCTCGGATGGGCGGCGACAGCGCTGTCATTATTGTGTTATTACTTGTTTAGGGATTGCGGCGCCCTTGGCCGCTTAGCCTGTAAACAAGGTCTGGCAAGGTGACGGCCCAGGCGGCGAGCACTTCACAGTTTGAGGACAGTTTTCTTGCCCTTCTCCTTCCCCGAGGGCTCTAGGCACCCTAGAGCCTCCAGCTGGAGGTGCTCCCTAGGCCGCAGGCGGCGGCTTTGTTTTGACAGGGTGACAGCAGAAGGGGGCGGGAACTTGGCCTTGTCAGCTTGGGCGGCTTGTAGCTGGGTCCAGGAAGAGCCATACTCACTCGCACCTCCCGCGTTGCTGCTCCCGCCTACTGCAAAAGGGGTCAAGTTCCCAGCATCAGCGTTCTCAGCCCCACCCTCCACAGTGAGGAAGGATAAACCTAGCAGATGACATCCCTCCCGGGGAATGCTGGCTGCAGTGTTTACTGGCTCTTCTGAGGCCTTTTCCAAGCGGCCACCTCCTCCTTGGTCGTGCCTTTCTGAGCAGCTCCACAGCCGTGCTTTATGCACTTGGTGTACGCTGGAATTGCGGAATGAGCTGGTGGAAATGCTGATGCGGAATCAGATCTGGGGTGGGGGTTTGAGGACCTGCGTTTCTAACAAAGCCCCGGAGATGTGTGTGGTAACTGAGAATATTTTCCACGAAGCAAGTATATTGAATTCTGTAGAGGAGTTGTGAAATACTGACGTCAGTCATATATCCTAAGGAATGCAGAAAAGATGAATCAGGAGACATGGGAAAGGTCTGAAGTTCTACTGCAATAGCTCCAAAATAAGGATGTCAGGACCCCTGGCGTCGCAAGAAGGCACAAAGGAGAGTGACAGAGAGAACCCAGAGCAATCTCAAGGACTAATAAGCTTGACTTTTGAAGCCTCTCTGTGTTTATGGAAACCCAGTCAGCTACTTCAGTCCTGCCTGGGAGTCAGTATGTTGCCAGAGTTCCCATCACCAGCACCCACCCTTCATACAGCCTGCTGTTGTGTAGTATCTGAAAATTTTCCTTGTGTTTCAGGCATGCATTTTTTATACTTTAAAAAATTTCCCCAGGGGGCTGGAGAGATGGCTCAGCGGTTAAGAGCATTGCCTGCTCTTCCAAAGGTCCTGAGTTCAATTCCCAGCAACCACATGGTGGTTCACAACCATCTGTAATGAGGTCTGGTGCCCTCTTCTGGCCTGCAGGCATACAGGCAGACAGAACATTGTATACATAATGAGTAAATAAATAAATATTTAAAAACATAAAAAATAAAAAATTTCCACAGGTCTCCCTATGAAGCCCAGGATGGCCTTGAATTCCTATCTGCCTATGATTACAGTTCTACCACTATGCTCGCATTGGCCTTGATATTTAAAATTTTCCTGAGTAGTGAAACATATCTTCAAGTGTGTAACTTTAGTATTTCTTGGATATATATATATATATATATATATACATATATATATATATATATATTTATATATTTGGTTTTTCAAGACAGGGTCCATATTTTTTTTTGACAAACTCCTAGGAAAATCTGCTATTCAAGCCCTTTCTTCCTGCTTCTGTGAAACTTTGGACATGTGGGAGTTTAGTGTGTGTGTGGTGTGTGGGTTTGCATGTACCAGAGCACTCTGTAGAGGTCAGTTCTCCTTCCACACGGGTTCTGGGATTTGAACTCAGGTTGTCAAGTTTTTAGAATGAGCACTTTGCCGCCTGAGTCATCTCACCAGCCTGAAAGTGTATGTTCATACTTGTAGATTTATTTAGTAAGTGTTTGAGGAATTCTAATTGGGGATCAGTTACAATGGAGTCCAGCGAAGCCTTCTTTGAGGGTTAGAGGCTGGGAGTTGGGGAACTCGGGCTGAGGCTCCTGTGGACAACTTCCTAGAGGATGTGTCATCCTGATTACAACTTTTGGCTGGCTGGAGTTGGGTGGGTTAGGGTTTCTTCTGTGAAGAGAAACTGAAGCAGTTTTGAAAACTTGGAATTGGGCCAGTCAGAGCCCTCACTTTGTTGGGGCCACTGGATTGGGAGAGGGTACTCAGGGATCCAGGACTAAGCTGGGAGGGACATTATCACACTGGATTGGGAGAGGG
>NW_004949138.1:2958333-2958942 GCF_000317375.1 Microtus ochrogaster
GACTAAGCTGGGAGGGACATTATCACACTGGATTGGGAGAGGGTACTCAGGGATCCAGGACTAAGCTGGGAGGGACATTATCTCAGATTTAAAAAAAATAAAAGTTTATTTTATTTTCAATTATGTGCATTTGTGTGCACACAAGTGCTCAGATGATTGTGTTTGCTTTAGACTGTGTTGGTTGGGTCAGACACTCTGTGGCTTTTTATCAGCTTGTGTTTGTGCTTAATGTAAGCACGAGGTGGAAAAGTTGACTCTGGGAAGATACAGTTTCCTGGGGGCCACCGGAAGAAGAGCAGGCCTGAGACCAAGACAAGATGTGGTCCAGAAAAGAGAGGGAAAAGTCTGCGTGTTACAAACAAACGTGTTTTACAGGCTCCAGCCTAGAGTTCTTTGAACTGTGCCTGGTAAAGGTTGCATCAGAGTTTCTTGACTTCTGTGACACAGCCAGAGAGATAAGGAATATATCGTGTAGACCTTGCTGACTTGGGGTCCTTTAGTTCCCCTATTCCTGAGTCCACATTCTGTGTTTGGCCTGGCCTTGTGAACAGTTCTCTTTCTTTCTTTTTTTTTATTTATTTATTTATTTATTTATTTATTTATTTATTT
>NW_004949138.1:2959499-2960274 GCF_000317375.1 Microtus ochrogaster
GAACTCAGTGATCCGTCTGCCTCTGCCTCCCAAGTGCTGGGATTAAAGGCGTGCGCCACCACCGCCCGGTGCGTGGTTCCTTTGGGATCGATCTGAAAACTCTTCTGCCCTCTTGGAAGTTAATTATCTATTCTGGGGAGGGAAGCTTATCACAAGGGTTCAGCATTGATCTCATATGCAAACACACAACCGAACCCTAACCGAAAACAAATAACCCCTCAAATTTGATCTCAGATATCTTGTGGTTCCTTTGTCGCTAGCCAGCATTTTCATTAGAAAGTACCCAAATTCTTCCTTCCTGCAGATATGTGATTTACTTGTTTATTGAGATAGAGGCTCTCTGTGTAGCCCTTGCTACCCTGAAACTCCATTTGTAGAACAGGTTGACCTTGAATTTACAAAGATCCTCCTGTCTCAGTACTGAGATTAAAGGTGTGTGCCACCTTGGCCAGCCTTATTAATTTATTTTAATATAGGCTGATTGGGAGCTAAAGATCCCATAGTCTTAGCTTGGTAAGTGCTGGAATTATAAGCCTGCCTCCAAAGTATAATTTTTTTGCCCTGTTTAAGTCAACTGACTGGAGTCTGTGATGAAATTAGTGAGTGAGTAAATGAACCAGAGAAGAAAAGATCAAACTGCAAAATTTACCCCATTTCTCATCAGGTCCAGTCAGGGCAAGTGTACAAGGTGATTCCCTTCTGCTTGGCCCTGTGCAGATGAGTCAAACACGTTTAGGGAAGTGAAAACATAAATAATAGCCTCTCCTCAGTCAAA
>NW_004949138.1:2960429-2965859 GCF_000317375.1 Microtus ochrogaster
TTTTTGTTTTTTCGAGACAGGGTTTCTCTGTAGCTTTGGAGCCTGTCCTGGCACTAGCTCTTGTAGACAAGGCTGGTCTCGAACTCACAGAGATCCGCCTCCCTCTGCCTCCCGACTCAGTCAAATCCTTGACTCTGTGATGAGTACTTGTTTATATTTGGATCTAATAACCATCAGCTTCACCAAACCGAGACAGAATAATCATCTAGTTAAGGTATCAATGGTGCAAGAGTCCAATGGATAGCAGAGAGGGAACTGCCAAAGGCCCTCTGATGGCTGATGTCAGAGTACTGTCTAGATAGAGACTGCAAATGGAGCTTTTTTGAGTACAGCCAGGTTATTTCTAGTGTCTAATAAAGGGTTTGTATAGTCTTATGCCTGTGTCACTGAACCCCAAATGAATCCATGGACTGAGTCTGGTGCAGAATTCATGAGGGTCTTTGTTTAACAAACCTCAAGTCCGGACCACACTCTTGCAGCACACAGCACAGTGGGTGAGTCCGGGGAAGGAGAGCTTTTAAAGGGGAATGGCCACAAGTAGGGTGGATGCATGTTTCGGGGTCGTGGGATTGGTTGGAAAGGGTGTACAGAGTAAGATGATTTCTGAGATCTTTGGTTAAACTTTGGGCACGAACTGTTAACAAAGGACCGCAAACTGCTGTCGGGATATCTGCAAGGACCAAGATGTCTGCAGAAAACATCTGGACCTCTTTAAGTTTTATGGCCCTGCTCCTTAGTTCCTTAATTGGCTATTTCTAGGGTATTCATTTAAATTTCGCTATCACAGCACATTCCTGGAACTGTGGTAGGCCCCTGGTCACTATATGGTGTTAAGTAAAAAATAATAAGAAAGAAAGGCAGCTCCGCCAGCGCAAGAAATCCAGTTAGGTCCAATCAAACCAAATCAAATTGCCCATCGTTTTAAGAATGACACTCTCAGGTGGTCAGCAAGGTTGGGGGGTGGAGACAGAACAGCAGGGAGCCCATGCAGACTCGAAAACCACCTGTTTCTCCTCTGGGATCCAACTTAAATACCCTGTGGAATTCTGGGATTTGGAGTCCAGAGCAATGCAACTCCCAGGCCAGGTTGGCTGGGACGGATGCCAGGGGCCGGGGGCTGTGTTCCCAACTTAACATATAGCTTAAGATGAAGCCCCCTTCTTTAAAATGGAACCTGAAAAGTCTGATCCTCATAATAGAAGCTTTTTTTTTTTTTTTTATTTTTCGAGACAGGGTTTCTCCGTAGCTTTTTGGTTCCTGTCCTGGAACTAGCTCTTGTAGACCAGGTTAGCCTCGAATTCACAGAGATCCGCCCGCCTCTGCCTCCCGAGTGCTGGGATTAAAGGCGTGCGCCACCACTGCCCGGCAATAGAAGCTTTTAAAATATTATTAATATTAATTTAATATTGATTATTAATCGATTTCATTTTATTAATATTAATCCCAGCACTCAGAAGGCAGAGGCAGGAACTCTGTGAGTTCAAGGCTAGCCTGGTCTACAAGAGCTAGTGCCAGGACAGGCTCCAAAGCTACAGTGAAACCCTGTCTTGAAAAACCAAACCAAACCAAATCAAACCAAACTAAAAAACAACAACAAAAAACCCACATAATGCCTCTGTGTTCTGCATAAACTACATAAAACAGGCCAAGTTATCTATCATATTGTAGAATGATTTCAGCTAATGGATTTACCTCCTGATAGATCTGGGTTATTTGGTTTTAACGGGTACTTTTCCTGGTAGCCAATAGGCACTATGGTAGCCGTTTTGTTCCCTATGCCAGGGAGCTTCCTTTTGATCTCATATTCTGGTCTGTTGGAGCGCATGGGGTGAGATATTGTCTTCTGAAACAGCTAAGTGCTGAAACTAGAATGTCTTTGTCAGGGCTCAGTAGGGCTGGAATACTAGTCAGAGGCTGGGAGGGGATTCGAGCAGCGGAGCGTTCCTCAGAAGCACTCGGTTATCTGACCCGTCTGACATCGGCTGGACTGGTTCACATCAGCTTCCAGCAAGTCCGGGGCTTGCGGTCATCTGGAGCAGGTTGTAGTCAGCAGCTGTTTCCTGGATGGCGGCTGTCAGTCAAGTGGAAATCTACTGAGACAGATATAGGCTAGGGACAGAAGTTAAAGTTTAGGAACTTAAAAGAAAATCTTACATTTGTAACTTCCAGGCCCACAATCCTAGTAACTGTGGGTGGAAGGAGTCCCAAGACCAGAAGAGATATTTCACTATCAGGAACAGGCATGTGCAGAAACTTGGGCTGTACTTATCTGGAGTCCCTTTGACCTGTGAGAGGTGGATCCAAGTTTTGTGGTCTCTTGGACTCCCTGAAGCTTACATGAATTTTTAGTTTACTAAAAGAGATAAAAGTCTGAGCTATCTACTGTAATCGGCACTGAAATCCACACTGGAGAGAAAGCAGCTAACAAGTGTTAGCTGAGCGGACTCACCTTTGAGTCTGCACGAAAGCGGTAGCTTTGGGTTAGAAAGCATGAGCATTTTTTTCCTGTCCAGAAAGCTGGATGTATAGACTGAACAGAGATGTTTTTAGCCTGATGAGAAGCATCTTTAAGTCTAAACTTAGAAGACAACTGTTGTAGTTAGAGTTTCTATTGCTGTGAAGAGACACCATGACCATGACAACTCTTGTAATGGAAAACATTTAATTGGGGCTAGCTGACAGTTTCAGAGTTTCAGTCCATTATCGTCATGGCAAGACTCATGGTGACATGCAGGCAGGTACATACTAGAAAAGGCTCTGAGAGTTCTACATCTTGATCTGCTGGCACCAGGAGGCTGAGCCAAGCTGGGAGTAGCTTGAGCATATGAGACCTGAACGCCCACCGCCACAGACACACTCTTCCTCCAACAAGGTCACACCTTCTAATGATGGGGGGAACATTCAGACCCAGGAGTCTGTGGAGCCTATTCCTATTCCAACCTCCACATCAACCAAAGGAAACTTAAAATCTTGAGCTTGTGACTGATAATAGGAACCAGTGCTCTGCTAGCTGACCAGAACTCCATTGATTGATGTTAAAACTGAACTTCCAAAATCGTAGTATAACAATAACAATAGATGGGGGGAAATAAGCCTGAAACATTTCTTATCTTTTTTTACATATCTTGATGCACTTTTATTGGGGGCTTTGAGTACCGGCCTCAGTACCCCCTCAGGGCTCAGAATTGGATGTCTATGGCAGGTAAGGATCTGAGGGTAAAAAAATTAACTGAAGTATGTTACCTCTGCATATTCTTTATTTTTTGTGTGAGAGGGAAAAATGAAGTAAAGGGGGCATGGAGGAGATGAAAAATAAGGAGAAAAATAAGAACAATAAGAAGAAAGAAGGAGAGCAGGGAAAGAAGTAGAATAACTAGTGAAGAGGAGGAGAGCAAGAGTAAGGGATGATCCCCAGGAGGTTTCTAGTTTTTACCGACATAGTTGGAAAACTCCATAGGCAAAAAAATTGATAATATCCGTATTAAAATCACAAAAAAGGGCAAGTAAACCCTGACAAAGCTGTACTCTGGAACAGGTGACCCAACCATTTAAGGGGAAGCACCTGACTTTCCAAACCACTAGATGAAGTTACTAAACATCCCTGCATCCTGGATTCACCCATTCTCCTCCTCTAATCTCTTTGGTGATAACCAGTTTTGGGGACGCTCAGATTTGTTTGTTAGCAAAGATGGGGCATGCTGCCTTCCTGCTCAGTTCCTGTCTTCTGTAGAAATTTCTATGTGGTCTGTTAGCAGGTAATTTTGTGGGACTGACTATGTAAATTTGACAGAACAAAGAGTGAATGCCTTTGCTCCAATCCCTTTTGGTGTGGGGGAATGGAGCAAGGTCACTTGGTTGTCCCACAGAGGTTACCCTGCTGGGGTGCTCTGGGTGCGAATCCCATTTTGAAGGGAAGAATCATGACTTCACAAGGTTTCCACAGATATGACAGCGACTTTTCCAAAGACAATCCCGCAGCTCTGCACAACGGGTTGTTCCACGTGGACGTGGATGTACAAACTGCCCGTGGATCTGCCTATTGGTTGTCAGCTGTGCATTCATTGTATGGTCTTGTGGCTCCAACACACTTTCTTTTGCAGTTACAACTTGCATTTACACACCTTAAATAATATTCTTATTCAAGCATTCTTAGCCTCAGACCTTTACATACCTTAGAACTTTTATCCTCAGAACTTGCATAGGCTTTAAGCCTTTTTCTTTCCACCTTCCATTTACCTGAGGCATTCCTGAGAAAAGTCATTGCAAAACATGTTTTTTTCCCCTTTTTTTATTGATATTTATTGAGCTCTACATTTTTCTCTGCTCCCCTCCCTGCCTCTCCCCTCTTCCATTTCAACCTTCCCTCAAGGTCCCCATGCTCCCAGTTTACTCAGGAGATCTTGTCTTTTTCTACTTTCTACTTCCCATGTAGATTAGATCTATGTAAGTCTCTCTTAGTGGCCTCATTGTGACAAATTTCATTTCTTTGAGTACCTTTTGCGTTATTTCCTGCAGGTAATAGAGTTTGGTTATGTAAAGAATAAGTAGAACATTTTCTTATAATTTCCTTGGCTTCTTGCCAAGTGAAATTCTGAGGCTTCTAGCGCATTTCCTATTAATAGCTAGTCAATTTCATCATTACCTTATGCCAAAGGACCTGGTACACCTATATGGGATCAGATATAACACCTATATGGGTTATATACAATGGATGATTTCTATTTTGGATTACTTGTTATAATTGAATAAATAACAAAGTTACTTCTGAATCATCTGGAATAAGTTTAGTGGTTTCAACATGTAGAATGACTTTTTTGCATATTGAGAATCAGTAACTGTATTAAGAGATTCTGGAAAATCTAATAATACCATAAGAATAGCATATAATTCTGATTGATTTTTATTTTTATTATTTTATTTTATTGATATTTATTGAGCTCTACATTTTTTCTGCTCCCTTCCCTGCCTCTCCCCTCCCACTTCCATCCTCCCACAAGGTCCCCATGTTCCCAATTTACTCAGGAGATCTTGTCTTTTTTTAGTTTTCCTGTAGATTAAATCAATGTAAGTCTCTCTTGGTGTTCTCCTTGTTGTCTAGGTTCTCTGGGATTATGGTTTGTAGGCTGGTTTTCCTTGCTTTATGTTTAAAAACCACCTATGAGTGAGCACATGTGATAATTGTCTTTCTATGTCCGGGTTACCTCACTCAAAATAATGTTTTCTACCTCCATCCATTTTCATGCAAAATTCAAGATGTCATTATTTTTTTCTGTTGTGTAATACTCCACCACATTTTCCTTATCCACTCTTCGATTGAGGGGCATTTAGGTTGTTTCCAGGTTCTGGCTATGACAAACAAAGCTGCTATGAACATAGTTGAGCACATGTCCTTGTGGCACAATTGATTATCCTTTGGATCTATACCCAAAA
>NW_004949138.1:2966906-2973705 GCF_000317375.1 Microtus ochrogaster
TTTTTTTTTTTTTTTTGTAAAAAGTTACAGTTGAAGCCTGTTTACAAGGCAGACCTGTCTGCATTTTCTTAACTAAAGACCTAATAGATCTTCAAAACACAAGACCCGATTTCTTACATATGAAATGAACTAACAAGGTTAGATAAGAACTTGGTTGGCTGCTACTGCCAAGCTGACCTAACTATAGTTGATCTAGTAGGTAGCTTTCCCAGGCTCCTGTGGTCTCCATAGCTTTGTTTGAGTCAGAGGCACCAGGGCATCATTAGTCTTTGGCAGCCAGGCCCAGGAGTCCTGAGAGACGTTTTCTGTGGATGACTGACCTTAGTTTGCCTAGGCAAAGTGGGGCAATTAACTTTCCAGTGTCATGCTTGTTCACAATTTGGGTAGGGTGGTGAGGGAGGCGATGTGGCTGTCTTGCCCAGTGGTTAACATTACCACAATCCAGACTGAGCTGTCATTGTGGTGTCCCATCTTCTTCTTTGGAGAACGTGGGGTCACTGCTAGCAGATCTCTGACAAATTTGAGGACCATTATCAATTAAGTATATCTGAGCTAAACAAACTTGCTTGTTTTAAGCTACTTGTTTTAGACATATCCTTGAAAACACATATAGGAGACTAAATTTTTCCTGTAATTATTACTTAGCATGATTGTATGTATAGTTATGAACACATTACAAAGAATGTGATCATTTATAAGCTGTCTTACCTTTAACTTTCATGTTTTAATTATCTTTAACAGTTTACACTAAATTAGTAGCTTTTATAAAGATTAGGATTTTTACAACTTTATCTTTTTTACGTTTGAGCCTTGAAGTTAGTAAAGATAAGGAGGCTAGGCAGACACTCTTAAGCCTGAATACACCTTAAGTAAGGAGAGACATTCTCTAAGCCAGTTGTTCTCAACCTTTGTAATATTGTGACCTTTCAAAAGGCTCCCCACGCTGTGGTGACCTCAAGCACAACTCACTCTCACTGCCATGCCACAACCACAGTTTTGCCACTGTTAGGAATTGCAATGCAAACATCCCGCATGCACGGGGCCTAGGCTACCCCTGTGAAGAGATCTTTCAGTCCCATAGGGTAAGAACTGCTCCAGGCTCTTTTTCAGATTGCTTAGGTTGTTTTCTTGTGGCATCATAATTTAGGAATATTCCGGTTTTTGGGGTTAAGTGTTTGGTGCTCAAAGTTGTTGCCTTAGTTGTTAATCTTTTTATTTATTTATTTTTAAGATCATTTATTAATAGTACAACACATTTTTATGAGCTAAGAATGTCCCATGGTTTTATAAAGTTAAATATTTTAAAAGTTGTTCCTTAAAAGAATCCATTTGTTTTAACCTAAATTTCTGTAAAACTCCAAAATTTCCTCTTAAAATAGTTTATAATTGCTTAACTGTATGTTTCTTGCAATATCAAAAAATAAAGTACCTTTTTTACTTCAAGAGAAAAGACACATGGCACAACCATAATCTGCACAAGGCAAAATCACTCTCCATTAGTACAAACAATTTGCTCAATATCTGGGATTCATTCACTGTCTTTTGGACTTTCCCAAGGGACTTGGGTCATTCCTCTGGCTCCGCCCTTGGCAGCACATACAGCCTGATTTCTAGATCCTAGCCAGTCCTGTTTAATTGCAGGTGGAATTTCTGGTGACTATCACATGGAACAGGCATCTCCAAAACTGCTATGGTCTATTGCAAATGGGCTCTCTTTAGGAACTCAAGCCCTGCCACACACTCGCAAACCTCAGCTTTTCTATATGACCCCTTTCGTATCTCTAAAACCAATACTACCTGGTTTACTCTAAAGTTACAAAGTTTTACTTCCAGCAAAGTACATTTTTGCATATGAATGCTTAGAGATGCATCTTTAGTACCTTATTAAACATACTTTGTTTTAAATTCTATCTTTCATAATCCTTGTTTTCAGGACAGGAATTATCATATAAAAATCCATTCGAATCCAGAATTTTGTGGAGGCCTGTTGCTGCCTCCTTGGTTGGCCCTTGCCACATGGTTACTTTTAATCAAGACACGAGATCTGCCTTCTCCACCCCTAGCATAGATGGCTGTCAAAAGATGGTGGTGAAGTTGCTTGGCATCTGCCCATTCCTGCCCTAGCAAAGTTGGCGTTTGGCTATATGACTCCCTCAAGATGGTATCAAGGCATGTGTTGCTTATATTCCAAAATGGGATCATGCCATGGTGTCTCAAAGATTACATATGCATAGATTTTTAAATGTCAATCCTGTGTTACAAGTTTTTTATTTTTTCATTTTATTTTTTCAAGACTTTTTTTTTTTGTGTAATCTTGGCTGTCCTGGATCTAACTCTATAGAACAGACCGATATCTAACTCACAGAGACCCACCTGCCTCTGTCTCTCAAGACTGCTTGGATTAAACACATATACCACCAATGCCTGGTTCCCTATTACAAGTTTTAGGTTAAATTTTTTTTAAAAACAGATTTTTAACTATACCCAATAAAACAAACTCATAAATTTTGAGCTATAGAATGTTCACATAAACCACATCTAATTTGTGGCTGTTCTGCTTTGCTTTCTTTTCCCTGTACAGTGTCAGGTGACCTGACTGACACAGGACAGCAAGGAAACATTTAAATATGCTTGAGTCTAGAGAAAGGAGAGCCATAACCCAACCCGAGGGCCAGATTTCCAGTAGCATAGAACAACTTTAATGTTATTCACATCCAAAAGACATTTGAACTCATGCTAACCCAAATCCAATGACCATAAAAGCAGCCATGGCAGTTGTGGATGGTGGCTGACAACAGCAGAGATAGCAAAAATATGACCAAGAAACACAACACAGAAAACTCATATACTCAAAGAAGAGCAGTCAGAAACAAAACATGTGGTGGGCATTCTTCATCATACATTTTGATTCCTACATTTTACAACAAAACTTAGAGACACACCAGAAAAAAAAAAAAGACTTGTCCAAGTATATGAAAAAGACAGGCAAAACTTTCTGCACGAAACAGATGAACAAAACCTTTCATCCAACCATAACCAGGCAGGCTGGTGATGTCTCACTATTTGCCCTGGAAGGGAGAATCTTGGGGTCCTGTTGAGGCCCTTCCATATTCCAGATAGGGATCTCACAAAACAGAACAGTCTATGACTCACTAGGAGGCTTCCATAGATGCTTGCTGCTTTTCTTAGCACAGAAGTTTACCCTTATAGTCTGAGAACCAAAGATGGACTTGGACCCTTGGGATGCTTTAAGGCATGTGCCTCCCGAAGAGGCTCCTCAGCCTGGAGTTCAGGAGTGAAGGTCTGGTTTTAGAATTTGTGTGTGGGTGGTCCAAATCTCACTGGGGCTCTCCAGAAATTGTTAGTCCCACTGGTCAAGAATAAGGCCACTACTACAATTTAAAACCAAATTTGAAGCAAGCTTTAATTAAATACTCACCAAGTCCATACTGGGGTCCCAGGAAATGGCCATTAGTCATGTTTTGTGGGGGCTTCATTGGCAGACCCCACAATTCACTGCATTTCTCCTCACACCCTTTCGTGGGTGTCAAGATGTATACATTCCTTGCCTATGTATACCTCCTGCCTAATATCACAACCTATTGTAATACAAAAGCCACCACTGACCCTTCTCAAATCATTGATGTATTTGTGTGTATACATCAGCATGCGCACTCACGTTGAGTCACAGGACAACTTTTTTTTTTTTTTTCCCAACACAGTTTCTCTGTGTGACAGCTCTGGCTGTCTTGGAACTAGTTCTGTTACCCAGGCTGGCCTTGAACTCACAGAGATCCATTTGTCTCTGCCTCCCAAGTGCTGGGCCATCACTGCCCTGCCAGAGGACAAGATTTTGGAGCTAGTCTTCTTGTTATACCTTTAGTCTTGCTCATTTTTACCCACTGATGGTGATGGTGGTGGCAGTTGGGGAAACGATGGCACAGTGGTTAAGACCTCCAGCTTATTCACAGCTCATGTAGAATGGCCCACACCAGACTTGTAACTATGGCTCCAGAGGAGCTGGGGCAGCACTCTTCTGCCCCCACAGGCATCTGCACACTCACATGCATACACAAATACAAATTAAAAAGTAATTATAAAGTAGTTCTCACATCTGCCCAGCAAGCATCTTATCCTGCAGACACAGTTGTAAACAGCTTTATTTCCTTATAACTTGAATCCTTGTAGGTAAGAGGATATGTTCAGTAATCCCGAGAGTTGTTGCTGGTTTACAAGGTGGATCCAAATTAAAAGTATACTTTTGGATATTCTTCAAGTTGGTAACATTGTTACACTAAGATACAAAACAGGGCCTGGCGGTGGTGGCGCATGCCTTTAATTCCAGCACTCAGGAGGCAGAGGCAGGTGGATATCTGTGAGTTTGAGGTCAACCTGGTCTACAAGAGTTAGTTCCGGAACAGGCACCAAAGCTACAGAGAAACCTTGTCTCAAAAAAAACCAAAAAAAAAAAAATACAAAACAGGACCAAAGGAAGATAAAATGACATTTAAAATATCTGTCATCTGGGTTTTGTGGCCCTGTCCTCTGATCTATGAATTTAGGAGGAGAAGCAGGAAGATAAAATGACATTTAAAATATCTGTCATCTGTGTTTTGTGGCCCTGTGCCTCTGATCTATGAATTTAGGAGGAGAAGCAGGAAGATAAAGAGTCTCAGGGCAGCATTAGTTACATACTGAGTTTGAGGCCAGCCTGGGCTACTAGACCCTATCTCAAAAACAAACAAAATGGAAAACCAAGACAAGATCCCCTTTCCTCTCTTGCACTGGTCTTGACCCTTACCAGCCTCAAATATTCTGAGATCCTTCTGCCTCTGCCTCCTACCAAGCCTCGCTTGAAAAATTGGTACTCAGCTGTCAAATGTATAACATACATTTTATAGGTGGTGACCCCTCCAAAGACTGGTAAGTCTCAGGGCATAGCACACAGACATTTGTGCTATTTGGCAAATTCAGAACAAAAAGGTTGGTAGAAAAAAATAGCTAAATTTAATGTTTTTATGCGTTCTCAGAAAATTTTCAAGCTTACAAAGATTTACATATTATTGTTATGATTTCAGCCACAATAAGGCTGACATTTCTGGGTTCTAGGGCCACACATGTGGGGACAAGCCGTCAGGCAGAAAAGCCTAATGGCTAAAATCATAACATTCTAACTATTATTACTATTATTGTATGTGTATGTGATGTATTTGTGTGTGTACACATGTTGAGTTCAGGGGACTTGTGGAATTGGTTCTCTCCTTCCACCATTATGTGAGTTCTGAGGTAGAAGTCAAAAGAACTCTGGTGAGCCTTGTGGGTAAAGTATAATATTGCTGTTTCACAAAGGAACAATGTGAAAATAATGTTGCAAGAAATTTCCTTTTGTTAAAAAGGTGCTCCAAAATCCAAACTGTGCAGTTAGTGAACTGAGTGAGCCAAGATGGCATCTGTCTTTTTAATCCCTGTGATAGGTGGTAACTGCATCTCATCCCATTGGGATCTTGTTGTGTGTGCTTTTTCGAGACAGGGTTTGTCTGTGTAACAACAGCTTTAGCTGTCCTGGAACTAGCTTGTAGACCAGGATGGTCTTGAACTTACAGAGATCTGCCTGCTGCTGCCTCCTGAGTACTGGGATTAAATCATGCACCACCACCACCCGGCTCAATCCCTCCTTCCTTACCTCTCCTCCCTCTCTCTTCTGTCTCATTGTAATGGTTTAGATAAAACACTCTGGTACTTGAGTGGTGGCAGTGGGCCTTTGTGGTGGTTTAGGGCCCTGGTGGGTGGGAGACCACGGCAGACCCGAGGGTACTTGGTCCCACGAGAGGCTGTGTGGTAGGTGAGAAACTGAGGCCTATTAGGCACACCATGCAGAATGAGGTTGGATATTTATTTAGTGTCTTATGGAAGGGAAGGGGAAAGGGGTGAGGGAGGTAGGAGGGAGATGAAGAGAGAGAGGCAGAGGAGGGGGGGAGAGAGAAGTGGGGAGAGGAGAGTAGCCATGGCAGCAGCTACCTCTTCGGGAGAGAGAGGGAAAGAAAGGAACTCAGGTTGGAAGCAGAAGGAAGATCTGCTTGTCTTAGCAGACAGGGGCAGGGGGCAGGGGTGGGCGGGGCTTGTCTCTTAAAGGGACAGGCCAGACCATTACACTCATTCCTCCCTCTCATCTCATCTCATCTCATCTCATCTCATCTCATCTCATCTCATCTCATCTCATCTCATCTCATCTCATCTCATGTAGCCCAGGTTGTCCTTAACATGGAGCTAAGAATGATCTTGAACTCCCAATCTTCTTGATTCTACCTCCAAAGTTCTGGGGTTAAAGGTGTGTGCCACCAAGACTAATTTAAAGAAAGGGCCAGTCATGGTGTCACACACCTTTATTTCCAGCATTCAAGAGGCAGAGTCAGGCAATTTTCTGAGTTTCAGGCCAGCATTCTTTATAACAGAGAGTTTAGGCCAGTGAGATCTGCACAATGAGACACAGTCTTTAAACAAACAAGCAAACAAATTAAAACTTTAAAATTTATTATACATACAATATTGTATTCAAAGCCAGGCAGTGGTTGCCCGCACCTTTAATCCCAGCACTTGGCAGAGGCAGGAGGTTCTCTGTGAGTTTGATGCTAGCCTAGTCTGAAGCATTAATTCCAGGACAGCCAGCACTACACAGAGAAACCCTGTCTTGAATAAAATCATAAAAGAACACAAACAAGAAAAAACAATATTGTTTTTAAATCATGTTAGTGGCCCAAGGATTCTTTTATGTGTGTGGTGTTGTGACTTAAAGCAGAGC
>NW_004949138.1:2974211-2977548 GCF_000317375.1 Microtus ochrogaster
TACTGTTGTGCTAGTACTCTTTCCCTATTTCTTTTTCTCTTTTAAAAATTTCTTTATTCTATGTATACCACATGCATGTGTGGTAATTTTGGAGGCCAAAAGAAAGCATTGAATCCCCTGGAACTGGAGTTAGAGATGTGTGCAGCCTGAAACTTGGGTCTTTTGAAACAACAGGAAGCACCCTTAACTGCTAAGCTCTCCCACAGCTCCTTTTTAAAGACATGATCTCATTGCCTCTCGCTCCAGTCACACACCACACTGATGTTATCGACGTAAGTGTATCACTGTGCATCTGTCCTCAGAGAAAGCTGGACCCTCAGCAGACTCCAGTCTCCCTCGTGACTCTGTTACTTGGGATTGTCCTTGTCTGTTTCTAAAATTCCCTGTGTACAATGGGATCAACTCAGACATGGGAGATGAACCTCAGTTGGTAGAGTGCTTGCTTGTCCTGTGCATGAGCCACTTGGATTTAATCCCCAGCACCTCATGTTGGTTTATGCTCATAATCCTAGCCCTCAGATGCTAGAGGAAGGAATATTAGTAGTTCAGGGTCATCTATTAGTTTGAGACCAGCCTAGGACACATAAGACCCCACCCCTCTCTTTCACACACAGAAGAATCATTAGGTCTGAATGAACTGTTGTGACTGCAGCCAAGGTTGTCATGTGTAACAGTATTTTATTTTTTAAGATTTGTTTTATTTCATGTTTGTGAATTTTTGCCTGAATGCATATTCACCAAGTGTGCAGCCTGAAGAGGGGACCAGGTTTCCTGGTCTGAGCCTCCCTCCATGTGCCGCCCTTTGAGAGCACTGAGCACTTTTGTCTGCTGAGCCGTCAACAGAACCCCACATAACAAATTCACCAGCCTCTTTCAAAATGGAAGTAAATGGATATGGAAATGTCAGAGAACTGATTTCACATTTTTTAAAAACTTAATTAATTTTAATTTAGTTGTTTGGTCTTTTGAGGTGGGGTTTTGTTATGAAACTGAAGCTCACCTGGAATTCTTAGTCCTTCTGGCCCAGCCCAGTGGGTGCTGGAATGACTGTGTGAATCACCTCCACCCACTAGACTGGAATTTGATTTGGTTTCTGAAAGAACAGGAGGGAATTTGACATTTAAATGTACTGAGAAGGCCTTTTGAGGCAGGAATGAAGACAAGAATTCAAGGTGTGCCTGGCCACTCTGGGCTGCTACGGTGGTGGGTGGAAGAGGGGACGTCCCCGTTGGTGGAGTGCCAGCTACAGACTTCCTTCTGTTTGGTGTGCTTCCTGGTCGTGGCAGTGGTGAGGGCTGAAATGGGGATATCATGTGCCCCTGCTCTGGAGGACGACGAGCTTTGCCACTGGTCGTTTCAGAAGCTGTGTGGACCTGGAGGTGTTGGGGAGGCTGACAGAAGCCAGTACACAAAGCTCAGAGGGCAACAGTACCTCTGTAGCACTGGCCTACTGGGTAGAGATTCTAGAAAGGGAATCTCTTTTTCTTATATTCTCTTCAACTGATGCCAAACTCCTGGATGCTGCCTTCTCCTCAGGAATGGCACCAAAAAGTGGGATTCTCTACAGTTCCTCACGGTTTTTCCATAAATGAAAATTAAGATTGAGTTAAAATGATCTTTCTATAAGGACTCATGTGACTATCCATCTTGTTCTCCAAGCATGATTTCAGGGCAAGTATGATTTAGTGTGTGTACAGTTCTGAATTTTACTGCTATTGCTGCCATTCATTTAACTTTGTATACCATTTTTTTTTTTGAGACAGAGTCTCACTTAACTGGCTTCTATCTATCTCCTTAATTACATATTTTTAATTTATTTTGTGTGCATACATATATATCCATGCTACAGGTTGCCTGTGGAGGTCAGAGGAAAACTTGCTGAAACAGTTCTTTCCCTGTACCATGTGGGTCTCATGTGTCAACTCAGACCCATCAACAGGCACCTTTGTCCACTGGGCCATATATGTGGTCCGGAATCCCTAATATCTTGAGTTGCTTTCATCCCTGACATCAGATTGTTCCTTTGTCTTTGCACATGAACAGGGAGACCAGTAAACACCCCCTCCTCTTCTTTCCCTCTTTCCTGTGTTTTCTGTGCTTGGAATTGAACTTGGAGGTCTTGTGCATGCTAGGCAAGCGCTCTGCCACTGAGCTATATCTTAGTCCTTTCCCCTGGCTATCTAAAGTAGCACCATCCATCACTCTGTAACATTAATCATCTCTTGAGGTTTATGTTGGGGTTAAACCCCACTAAACCTCTCAGGATTCAGAACGATCACTTTAGCAAGTGAAAACCTGACCAGTAAGGTCTGAGGGTAAGCGAAATAAATTAGCTCACATCAGTCTTTTTATCATGTCAGAATATATTTATTCTTTCTCTGCTCTCTCTAATGCTCCTTTTTGATGTTTCTCGCTGTTCTTTTAATTTTCTTCATTGGGGGGGCTGGAGAGATGGCTCAGAGGTTAAGAGCATTGCCTGCTCTTCCAAAGGTCCTGAGTTCAATTCCCAGCAACCACATGGTGGCTCACAACCATCTGCAATGGAGTCTGGTAACCTCTTCTGGCCTGAAGGCATACACAAAGACTGAATATTGTATACATAATAAATAAATAAATAAATAAATAAAAAATTTTCTTCATTGTTCTTCCTCGCTGCTCCCTTTTAATGTCCTCGCTTTTCACCCCTTCCCACAAGGTTTCCAGTCTACATACCCACACAGACATAGTTAACAGGAGCGCACTTTTTTTGGGGGGGGCTAACAGGATGGAGAAAATACTGACAAGGTAGGCACCTTATGTCTCAGAAGGGGTATGGCTGTGAAGCTCCCAGGCAGACCAGGAGGATTAAGAGCTTGCCCTCCCCCACCCACAACCAAGCACTGTATCTGCTGGTACCCAGTTAAGAAGGAATTTATTTCTCTGGGGCTGGTATAGTGACCCAAGCTTTTTTCCTGTATATTTTAGGGGTAAAGGTACAAACAGTCAAATGAAAGGTGAAGGTAAGGACAGAATATCAATAACTTGTTAGGGTAGAGCAAAGATTACACCTTCCTGAGTCTGCTGCTGGAAAATTCAGTGCCATCCAGACCTGTTTATCAGTAAGAGCAGACATACTGTCTCTCTGCACAGTGCCTCCTGCTCAGGGCTTCTTGCTGGTCAGTAAGTCCTGCCAATAAGGATATTTTGGGGGAATAGCTTTAGGTGGATTTGAACTTAAATCAAATCCTTAGGTTATTAGAACTTGGCTGAGTGATTGCTTTCACATTAGGGCCCCATAGTGTGGAGGAAGGCATACAGTTGCCTGTCTAGGAAAAGGCAGGTTTAAAGAGTTCTATAC
>NW_004949138.1:2977699-2984459 GCF_000317375.1 Microtus ochrogaster
AGAAAAAAAAATAAAGTTATCCTTTGAATATAAAAAAAAAGAAACATAATCATAAACAGTAATTATTACACCAATAAATGCAACTGTATGTTGATTTTTATATCACTATTAAAAAAAAAAAAGAGTTCTATACAATGTTGGCATATTTTGGGATGAATCCCAATATGGAAGGGAGAAATGTCATGATTTCACAAGATTTCTACAGAATTGACAGTAACTATTCAAAAGACAAGTGTTCCCAAAGCTTTGCAAAGTGGGTTCCCCACCAGATCATATTTCTGTGGCTTTATCTATGGATCTCTCAGCTGTACTTTTATTGTATAATACTTGTGGCTTACATCAGTCATCCTTTTTAATTTTTTTGCTATACTTATCAATAGTTGGAAATCATTATGTGTATGTTTTATATATAGTTACATACATATAATATATAAAAATAAATAACATAACATATAATATTGTATGTATATTGTAGTGCTGAGGATGGAAACCAGGACATCTCAAAGGGTAGGGAAGTGCTCTTCTAAACTACACCATTAGAAATAAAAAATTCAAAAACCATTTTTTGCCCATGTGCTAAGTAAGCCCTATGAAGCAGAGGCTTTGTTTTATTTCACATAGCAGGAAGGCCATATCTCATACATACTAGGCACCCTAAAAATAGCTATTGAATAAAAAAAATTCAGAGGCTTTGTGAGATTACAGGAAAAAAAAGCACTTCTTTTTTGTTTGTTTGGTTTTGTGACCTGGAACTTGCTCTGTAGACCAGACTAGCTTTGAATTTACAGAGATCTACCTGGCTCTGCCTCCTGAGGGCTGGGATTGAAGTTGTGCACCTCCATACCTGGCAGGAAAACACTTTTAAGGATGGGACAAGTAGCCATATGTGGTGGCTTACACCTATAATCTTGACAACCTGGCACCAAGTCAGGGAATTGCCTAAACTTTGAGGCTACCTGGGCTTCCTAGTGAGTTCCAGGCCATTCTGAACTGCAGGGCGAGACTATCTTGAAACAGAAGAGATGAGAAACTGAGGCTCTCAAAGGCTTTGCAGCTGTGGGTCCAAAGCAGAGGGTTGGGAGCCGGAGAGAGGCGTCTCCAAATGTGCTCTCTTTATGCATAGCTGGCTTTTCTTTTTCTGTTCAGGCTTTCATTATTTAGACCAGGCTGGCTCCTGGTTCTTCAATGCTGGGATTATAGACTAGAGCCACCTGTCCATCTTTTGTTGTTGTTGGTCATTAGTGAGAACAGGGTCTTCTCCTTGGCTTCTGTTGGCCTCAAACTTGATTTTCCTGCTTTGTCATCTGGCCTCGGGGTAGATTTGATAACAAACAATGCTTTTCTCATCGCAAGGATTTCTGCTACAGGATCACTTCATTCTGAACAAATGCTGTGGGTTTCCCCCAGGTGAGTTAGCACAGCCCTAGAATCTCATCTAGGCAGAGGCAGAAGGACCTCAAGTTTGACACAAGTGAAGGCTACAAAGGAAGGGTTTGTGTCAAAAAACCAAAACCAACAGCAACAAAAAGGTGAATGTCTGCAAGTACTCTGTCCTTGTCTGTATATTAGAATCATATTTTCATAAAGACACCATAACTGTTAGGAAAGACATGGTGGCATACACTTTTATCCTAGCACTCAGAGCCCAAGGCAGAGGGATTTCTGGGAGTTGCAGACCAGCTTGGTCTACATAGCGAGTTCCATGGAAGCCAGAGAAATCCTGTCTCAAAAAGACCAAAAAAAGGTCTTTCCAGAAAGTTAAAAAATCTATTATATTGATGAAATAGAAACATCAGTTGTATATAAAAACTACATGGCATAATTCCCATTTAAATGTTTTATTGTACACTGCTCTTTTAAAGTAAAGTTGGCAATAGGTTGTCTTTGTTTTTTGTTCATTTGTTTAGGTGCCAGCTATTCCTCCCTCCCTTTTTCTCCCTCTCCCTTCACTTTTTGAGGCCAGGTCACATGTGAACTAATCCAGGGCTCAGACTTTCAATGTAGCGAAGGTTGACTTTGAGTTCTGTTCTTCTTGCCTCGACCTCTGTGAGTTCTGGGATTACAGACCTATGCCACCATACCCAACTTTATTATTTTAAAATCATGAATATATTGATTTTGGGGAAAAAAAGTGAACTGTGTCCTTGGAATGAATATCACTTAATCTCTGAAGGCGGCATAGATCCATCTCTTTGATTGCCTCAGGGTGCTAAATTCCACGTAGACCAATCCCCATTTGTTTCACGTCTTGTAGTCATCTGGGACCCTTCCCCTGCTGTGTGGGAGATTCCAGGACTGTTGGCCACTGTCTCAGTGATGGATGGTGGCTGCACTAATTTGCATATCTGCTCTAACAAGCTGGTGTTGAAATAGGCTGGCAGGATGCCAAGGAAGCCAAGGACAGCATACTTTGAAATAACAGTGAGTCATGCAATCCAGGATTGCACATCCACGAAGGACCGACTGCCTGACTCTTCTTGCTTCTGAAAAGTGCTTGGCCCAGCATTGCTATCTGTGTAAAAGGACGCCAAAGGCACAGGAGCTTCTAGCTACCAAGACAATAATGCAGGAAAAAAAAATTAAAGTGAAAATCAAATTTAAAGTCTCCACAGAGACTTTTTAAATTTAAAAACTGCACATCTTGAGTTGGAAGTGCAGAGGAGAGTGGTGTAAACTGACTGAAAGCAAGCAAAGGAATCAAGTGAGGAGACCCTCAGCTCAGGGTGGCTACAACAACGTGGACCTCGGTTCAAATTCTACCATGCCTCTTTGCATCTGTGTGGCTCAGAAATGGGCTCCATAATGGTGGATAGTGACACCAGCTTTTCCATTCCCTCAGCATTTTTACTCAAGGTGTCAAGCACTGATGTAGAGGCTGTGGGGTGTAATGACAGATGGGTCCTTATTCTCATAGAGCTTGCTTTCTGTTAGCAGAAACAGATGGTAAGAAAGAAATGAACAGAATGCGGTAAGTGCCACACAAGGAAGACAGAGATGTTGTGATGATGCCTGGGGACATCTCTCCTGCCATACCCAGCGGGAACTGTGCAGAGGCCCTTTCCAAGTGAGGAATGTGCTGGGGATTGAAACGAGGGCCCCACATTCGAGGCAAGCTATGTCCCAAGCCTGAGCCAGGGTGCTACTTGTGTAGCTCACACTGGCCTGTACCTCCCTAGGAAGGGTTGGTTGACCTTGAATTTGCCGCAATCTTCCTTCTCCTACCTCAGCCTTGCAAGTCTGAGTTACTGGTGTGCCTCTCCACACGGAGGCAAGAACATTTCTGTCATTCTGGAGATTTCCCTTATACTACTCTTTCCCCCAGTCCCCCCCCACACCCCAAGGAGCTGCTTCTGAATGGACTCTGTCCAGTTTTATCATTTGGTGGTGTGGAACTTGTAACTCCAGTCGCTCCATTAATAGAATAAAAGTTTCACGTCTTACTGGGGTCACAGGATAAATTTTAGGCCAGCCAGGACACACTTTAGATCTGTTTTTAAAGAAAAACATTAAAAAGAAAGCTGAAGGTGTATCTTGAGAGATGGAGTGATCTGTCCTTGGTACCACTGCCATCACCATCTCCTTTAATGCAGCGGTGATTTTCAGATTCACACATGTAGCTGCATTTATCAATAGCCACTTTCTTTTGGTGTAGGTAAATAGAGACAGGGTCTCACGTAGGCTGGTTTCTGACTGCCTGGGTAGCCAGCATAACCTAGAACTGCTGGCCCTATTGCATCACCTCACCCTTTAAGAATGAGGCACCATAAGATATTTTCCAGTGCCAGACCTGAGTTCTGGGATTGGTTTTGGCTCCTTGCTCTTTTCCAGCTATGTAAGCTCAGGCCAGCCACACCCTTCTCTATCACTGGCCTTCCTATGGAGTTGTTGGGAGAATAAGATGACCTAGATCAAGTAGAATCAAATGTTCTACTTGATGGTAAGCAAGATTTAACAACAACAACAAAAAATGTAGATTGGGAGGCAGAGGAGGGCAGATCGCTTCAGATTTATTGGAACTGGAGTTATAGATGATTGTGAGCTGCCATTGTGGGTGCTGGGAATTGAACCTCTGTCTTTTGGAAGAACAAATGCTCTGAGCTGCTGAACCATTTTTTCCAGTCCCTAATGGAGATTTTCCTTTTTTGTAATTACTCATCTTACTGTGCTAGGGCATAGGGCATGCTCTTTAATCTCCAAAATTAGGAGGCAGCAGGTAGATCTCTGTGAGTTCAAGGCCAGCATGGTCTATATAGCCAGTTCCAAGCCAGCCAGCACTACATAGTGAGACTCTGTCTAAAAAAAAAACCACTGTGTTTTAATGAACAGAAAATCATCACACAGCTGGATCATGGTAGTTACTTAACTGCTAAATCCCAAACTATGTGGATTCAGTGAATATCTGTACAGTTAGAAAGACTATTCTGGAGGAGTTTAGACTTGAGCTATCAATTACATTTTTTATGGACTTAACCACCACACCATAAAAATAAAAACCAAAAAAGAAAAGAAGAGAAAGAAAGGAATCTTCTTCTTTCTTCTGGAACTTGCTCTTGTAGACCAGGCTGGCCTTAAACTCACAGAGATCCGCCTGCCTCTGCCTCCCAAGTGCTGGGATTAAAGGCGTGCACCACCACTGCCTAGTTTGGGAGTTATGGAACTTTTTTTTTGGTCTTTCTTTTTTAACTTAAAAAAGTAGAAATTTTTGAATAGAGTGAAATTTTCATTATTTTTTATTAAAAATTTATTTTTCTGTGTTTTTCAAGTGAAGGATTGGGAATAGGGATTTGTGGGAAGAAAGGAGGAAGAGTCCTTGAAGGAGGCCTTGATAATGAGACTACGGAAGGTGTAAGTCCAAGAACCCAAGGTGGTGGGTGAGGCACTGAGTTAAAGTGTTAACTGAGCCTTAGAAGTTGGAGAAGGGCCATAGGATGAAGGGCAGTGGGGTTTGAAAGGGGGCTGTGGTGCTGAAGACAAACCCTCTGTAGAGCTCTAGGCACAAAGCTGGTGTGGGCGGTTGGGAATGTGGGCTGCAAGATCTGCTTCACAGGTTAGGCTGGTTATGCGTCCTTCGGGAGAGCATGAGCTTCCAAAGCAACCCCGTGCAAGACTTGAGTTTCTCATCCCATTGCCCAACAGCAGGTGGAGGATGGAGACATTCCAGCAGTCAGCTGATGTCTAAGTGGCTGAGTGCCAACCAGGCAGCTGAGTGAGGCTGCTCACAGAGTTGAGAACTCAACTGGATGCTTCAGCATCTTCACAGATAAAAGGAGAGAGAGAGAGAGAGAGAGAGAGAGAGAGAGAGAGAGAGAGAGAGAGAGAACTAAAAAGAAACCCCATTGAAAACTGACACACTTAGAATCCATCTCCATCCAGAACCCCAAGGCAGGAGGATTGCTGGGTGACATAGTGGGTTCTAGGCTAGACTAGGACACAATATATGATTCTGTCAAATTTCCACCCCTTCCCCCCCGAAAAAAAAAGAATTCTCATTGGGAGGCTAAGTCAGGAGGATCACAGATTTGAAACCAGCTTGAGACCCTGTATATGTGTTAGTGGAGGTGGGCATTGTCTCTGATTGAATTTCCAGCCTTCCAGTCACAGCTACATAAACACATGTTCATGATTACTTTAGCCATGTCATATCAGAAGACAGTGTTTTAGTGCGCTCACCTCCATGTTCCAGCCCTTCAGTTAGCCCACCCTCTTCCATGTTGCTCCCTAGCCTTGGAGGAGGTGGTATAGATGTTTGATTTAGGACTGAGCACTCAATATTTATGTAGTCAGACTACTTTTTAACGGATATAAGATTCTGCATTGCCAGGTAGTGGCGCAAACCTTTAATCCCAGCACTTGGGATGCAGAGGCAGGCGGATCTCTGTGAGTTCGAAGTCAGCCTGGTCTACAAGAGCTAGTTCCAGGACAGGCACCAAAACTACAGGCACACCCTGTCTTAGAAAGAAAAAAAAAAGGATTCTGTATTAACTGTCTTCTGCACCAAGAAGCTTCTCTGACCCAGGTTGAGAGCAGCACTAATCTAGGAATATAAACATAATGTCCAGGAACTGATTTGGCTTCATATCCACTTAGCAAAACTTCGATAGCACTGATCTCTCCTAGGTTTTGCCAACATTAAATCAAGAAGAAAACTGGGCTTATAGCTCATACCTGTAATTTAGCGGTTGAGAGGCTAAGCTAAGAGGAACACCACAAATGTGAAACCAGCCTGGGTTACACAGTGAGACTTTGTCTCACTAACGACAAGAACAGAAAAACCAAACCAACCAACCAATCACAAGCAAACAAACAAGCAAGCAAACAAACAAAAAGCAAAACAGAAGTGGGAAAAGAGAAGGAAGAGGACAAAGAGTTTTCTGGGCTAAAGATGTGGCTCACTGGCAAGCGTGAGGCCTGTGTCCAGTACCCAGTGCAGACAGAGAGAGAGAGAGAGAGAGAGAGAGAGAGAGAGAGAGAGAGAGAGAGAGAGAGAGAATATGGTCACAGCACTCAATGCCACTTGTCATTGTCAACAGATTTAAAAAATGCCACTTACGAAATCTATGGTGAAAGTGCAAGCCCGATGGCTTGACATACGACGAAAGACAGAAAGCCACTCCTCAGCGTTCTGCTGACTTCCACATGTGTGACTTGGCATGCGTGTTTCCACTCTTACATGTACATACACTCTTACATGTACACACCTAGTAATAGAGCATTACATTATTATTTTCACCCTTCCTTGTCTTTGTTGTTTTTGTTTTTT
>NW_004949138.1:2985129-2986761 GCF_000317375.1 Microtus ochrogaster
TCAGTAGTTACGGAACCAGTCTTGGAACTCTGTAGACCAGTCTAGCCTTGAACTCACACAGATCTGTCTGCAGCTGCCTCCTGAGTGCTGGGATTAAAGGGGCTTGTGCCACCACTCAGCTCAACCTGCTTTCTTATAGCTAAGGACTATCTGACCAAGGTTGGCCCTACTGATAGTGTGCTGGGCTCTTCCTCAGCAGTCATTATGGAGCTGCTCCAGAAGCTTGCCTACTGTCCAATTTTATGCAGGCATTTTTTTTTCAGTTGAGTTTCTTCTTTCTAGATAACTCTAGTTTGTGTCAAGTTGAAAAAAAAGAAAACAAAAACAAACAAAAACCCCAAACCAAACAATTCTAATCTAGTCTGTACTACAGAATGATACTCTCAAAAAAATTCACTGTCTTTACCATTTTAAGTCTACAGTCTAGTAGCATTAAGAAATTTATGTAGGGAGCTGGAGAGATGGCTCAGTAATGGAACTGGCTGCTCTTGCAGAGGACCTGGGTTCAGTTCCCAACATTTATCAGGCTGATCACAACCACCTATAACTCCAGTTTTAGGGGATCTAACTGTTTCTTCAGGTCTCTTTGGGTACCTGCATGTTCATGGTACACATACATACACTTAGGTCCACACACACATACTAAATATTTAAGAAACCAAACAGGCTTTTTTTTTTTTGTATAGTCCTCGTTGCCTTGACAGTCAGTTATAGACTTGCCTTGACAGTCAGTTATAGACCAGGTTGCCTAGAACTCAGAGATCCAACTTCCACTGCCTCCCAAGCACTTTAATTAAAGTTGTGTGCTACTACTACCTTGCTTAATTTTAATTTTTTATATTGTTGGTGTGTGTGTGTGTGTGTGTGTGTGTGTGTGTGTGAGAGAGAGAGAGAGAGAGAGAGAGAGAGAGAGAGAGAGAGAGAGAGAGAGAGGTGACTGTGGGCACATGGTTTTGGAGGTCAGAGGACGAGTTTGTGGCATCAGCTCTCTCCCACCATGTAGGATCCTGGGATTGACTCAGACTGTCCTGCTTCCAAAGCAGTCACTTTACCCGCTTAGCCATCTTGCCAGTCCTGTTGTCCTTTCTATGAATGTTTTCATCTGTTCTTTAGTATTTCATACATGTATAAACTGTGTTTTATCATACTCCTATATTTTTATCTCTACAAATTTAACTCTGTGTAGAAGGGAAGTCATGCAGAGCTTTCCTCTTGTGACTGGCCGATTTTACTTAGCAAACCGTCCTCAAGTTCCACTTTGTAGCAGGTATGTGCATGTACATACAGACACATGCACACATGCATATACACCTGGATTTACACACATATACACAGGCATGCACACAGGCACATACATATGTAGAGGCACATATATACATTTTCTAAATATTCCAAAGAACATAAAATTGCTTACATATGCCAGGTTGAATTTACCTATTAATGTGTAGTGGTATATGATTTGTATTTTGATAAATAAATCTTATCTGAAGACCAGAGGCGAAGCTAAAGCCAATAGAGGTCAGGTAGTGGTGACACACACTTTTAAACCCAGGATTTGGGAGACACGGTCAGATGAATCTCTGTGAGTTTAAGGCAAACTTACATGTACATACACTCTTACATGTACACACC
>NW_004949138.1:2987314-2992576 GCF_000317375.1 Microtus ochrogaster
GTGGAATTGTATTATATGGAAAATTTAAATTTCTGAGGTACTGTTCTAATGTTGCGGACAGCGACCGCTCCTGACAGTCTCCACCTGAAGCATTTCCTGCATCGTTCCCAGCAGTTTTCTTGTTTCTCCACTGTTGCATGCTAATGGAAGGAGAGGTACCTCAGTAGTTTGTGTTTGTATTTCTTGTATTATATAAATGTCCGTGCAGGTGCCCAGACAGGCCAGAGACAGCATCAGATCCCCAGAGCCAGAGTTACAGATATTGATCAGGTGTCTCTTGGGAGGTACTGAACCCAAGTCCTCTGTAGGAGCAGCAAGTGCTCCTAACTGCTGAGTCTCCCGAGGAGTGGCAGGAGTCACCATGCCCGACTTCTCCTTTTTTTTTTTTTTTTTGGTCAGCTCTGGGTTGATCCTTGGGCCTCACACGTGCAATGATTACTCTGTCACTGAGGTGTATCGTCAACTTCCCACTTTAATTTTTTAAAAAAAGATTTATTTTTTTAAATTTTATGTGTATGGGTGTTTTACTGGCATGTCTGTGCACCATGTGTGTATAGTGCCCATGAGTCCAGAAGAAATTTTTGCATTTCCATGAACTGTAGTTACAGACATTTTTGAGCTTCTCTGAGGGTGGTTGGGAATAGAACCTGGGCTCTCTGGAAGACTAGTCAGTGCTCTTAACTTCAAAGCTGTCTCTCCAACTCCTGACTTTTATTTTTTTTTAATGTTTATTTGCTCATTGTGTGTATATGTGTAGGTGCAAGTATACCACAGTGTACTTATGGAGCGCTGACAATAAGTTTATGAAATCAATTCCCTCCTTCTCTACGTGGGTTCTAGGGACGAATCTAAGATCACAAGGCCTGGTGGCAAGTTCCTCCACCCACCGAGTCTTGAGTCTTCTCACTGGCCTACTTTGACTTTTAAATTTCAGAGCTCAGAGGTAGGGAATGCAATGCCCACTGCCCCTTGACCTCTACTCCCAGCCCCATGCCCAGGTACCTGCCAGAACAGAAGCTGTGCATCTGCATGGTGGACAGAGCCCCACCCTCAGCTAGTCTCTAAGCAGTGTGAGTACCTCATACATTCCCCATACAGAGTGAGGGAAAGATAGAAATGCAGGTGTTTCTCCCAGTACAATGGCAAATAAATGTTAGATTCATCATTTTTCTCTACTGTTTTCCTATACTTGGTCTGAGTCAGAGGGCTGAGAAGCGATTTGCCATCAGTGTGCTTTTCCTAAGTTTTCTTTCTTTCTTTCTTTCTTTCTTTCTTTCTTTCTTTCTTTCTTTCTTTCTTTCTTTCTTTCTTTCTTTTTGGTTTTTTGAGACAGGGTTTCTCTTTGTAGCTTTGGAGCCTGTCCTGGACCTAGCACTTGTAGACCAGGCTGGCCTTGAATTCACAGAGATCTGCCTGCTTCTGCCTCCCCAGTGCTGGGATTAAAGGCATGGGTCACCACTGCCCAGCTGCTTTTCCTGAGTTTTCTACCAATGTGAGTCTGTCTAGTATTTTCAGCATTACAGAATTCTGTTGGATAGGATGACTGTCTTTCTCCTATTTTCCCCATATGACTTCCAAATATCATGAATACTTACATATTAACACTAAGCAAACTGCAATCTACTGTTCCTCTTGTCTGTCGTCGGGGGTATGACCACACGTCTATCCAACTCAGTTCCCTAAAGTCCCTCCAATGTCTTCAATTCACTCTAAGAAAGTCACTGCATTCACTGCATGCCCAGGATTCCATTCACTGTAGGAAAGTCACTGCATGCCCAGGATTCCATTTACTGTAGGGAAGTCACTGCATTCACTGCATGCCCAGGATTCCTGTTCATTGTAAGAAAGTCACTGCATTCACTGCATGCCCAGGATCCTTTTATGTGGCTAAAACCACTTTGTGTCTCGTTTTCTTCTTCCTTGGATATGTCCTGTTTGTATAGACTTGCTCTTGGGAAATGATGTCACCTGGACAGCTGGCTCCTCCTTGGTGCCCAGGTTGCTGGCTCCTGTGGTAATTGACTTGGTAGAGGCTACCTGAAAGGTGTCCTTCAGCTGTTATTCAGTTAAAGCCACTAGATTAACCCTGCAAGGAGTTCTCTTAGGCAGCAGCTGTCATGCCTAATTACCAAGAGCTGTGGAAGAGGGTTTGCCAAGGGGACCACTTGTCTCTGCAAACAGTAGCCTGGCTGTAACAATTGGAAGGGGACTTGAAGGCCAAAGCGGAGGGCAGTTCAAAGCACATGTCAGAGCTATGTTTTTGGCAGCCAGGACAATAGAGTGCACTGGTTTGTTTATTCCTGGTGCTGTGGTTGGAACTCGGTTTTGTACATTCTAGGCAAACACTGAATCACTGACCTGCACCTCCAGCTTTCACTGACTGTTTCGTAAAGGACTTATTTCCTCCTTCCAGAGTAGATAGTGCATCACACGTATCAACACTGTACACTCAGTGTACATTTTCCTGGGCATGAACAGGTGCCATAAGTGTTCTCCAAACTTGACCCAGAAAAGGAAACCTCACTAACAAGCATGACTCGGGGAAATCTATGCATCATGGAGTATTTTTAACCACTTCAGTGTTATTGAAGTTTTCTACCCAAAACTGTAATGTCCACAGTGAAGACGAGGAGTGTGGGGAGATTTCTCTTCATTCACCAGTGCAGAAATCGCTTACAGTTATAATGTGAGCAATGTACACAATTTAATTATTTTAGAAGCTTAGGGTGTCTAAAACTTACTATGTAGTCCAGACAGGCCTCAAAGTCCTCCTGCCTCAGATTTCCAAGTGTTGAGGTATGAACCACCAGATCTTATGGTTTTGTAGTTACTTCATGTATCAGTTTCTTAGATCTGTCTAACACATGATTACAAAATTGGTGGCTTAAAATAACTGTGTTGGCTCTGGGGAGCTGAAGTCAGGGACAGAGTTAAGCAAGGCTTGTTCTGTTAGAAGGCCCTCTCTCCTTAGTTCTAAAGCCCTTTCCTCTCCTTTTAAGGACCACCCCCTCTCCTCCTTCTCTTCCTTCTCAACCTTTCCTCTTCCTCCCTCCCTCCCTTCAGCAGCTGGCATCTCTTGGCAATCCTGGACAACTTGTTTGTCTGGTTTACCGCTCCAATTTTGCCTCTTTGTTCAATTGGACTTCTTCCCAGCTTGAGTCTTTGTGTGCAAATCTTTGAGCTTTGCCTGGGGGAATGGAGGAGACACTGTTCAACCTACAATATCACACTAAATTACACTAAAAAATGGTGTGGCTTGGATGTGGCCCAGTTGTATAGGATTTGTCTAATATGTTAATCACTTGGGTTGATCCCCAGCAAGAGAAGGGGGAGATGTGTGTGGACACATGTATTTATAATATGATATCTATTTATACATATGTCTCTCTGTAGACATATATATATATATATGCTAAAGTGTGTGTGTGTGTGTGTGTGTGAGAGAGAGAGAGAGAGAGAGAGAGAGAGAGAGACTAGAACTTAAATTTCATTAAGTTAAGTGATTTTTTTTCTGACAGGTACTCTAAAAGTTATTATCATAATATGTAGTGAATATAAAATAATTAAGAATTATTTTATTATTTATTCATTCATTCATTTATTTATTTATTTTTTTGTTTTTCGAGACAGGGTTTTGCTGTGGTTTTGGAGCCTGTCCTGGAACTAGCTCTTGTAGACCAGGCTGGTCTCGAACTCACAAAGATCCGCCTGCCTCTGCCTCCCAAGTGCTGGGATTAAAGGCGTGCGCCACCACCGCCTGGCTTAAGAATTATTTTAAACGTTGCTCTTTTTATCTTTGTATGTGTAAGAGTGTAGCATGCATAATAAAAACCCTGAAACAGTTATTGGGGTTCTATTGGGAAAATAGAAAAGAAAGCCTAGCTGAGTGGGGTTGAAGCCTCATGTGCAGTTCTGGAATGTACCCCATTTGCTGCTATGGCCTATGCTGATGCCTAGAAAGCCAGGGACAAATCACTATTTTGTGAATTTATACCCCAAACGTTTGGTGCCAAATGTAGCACAAATATTAAAAATCCAGAGACAGATATTGGGGTTCAACTTAAAGACCAGAAAAGCAAAGCAGCCAAGCCATTAGAGAGCTCTTAACTCTAAGAAATCTTCAGACTGAAAAAGAGAGCCAGTTCCTGTCTCATCTGTAGTGCTAGGATTAAAGGCGTGCACCACCACTGCCCTTCCTCTATGGCTGACTACTGTGGCTGCTGGGGTTTGAAGGTGTGTGCCACGTCTGCTTGACCTGTTTGTCTGGCTAGTGTGGCTGTTTTGCATTTTGATCTTTAGGCAAGCTTTATTTATTAAAATACAAATGAAATATCATTACACGGGATTGTATGCACAACATAGTGCCTGCGTATAGACTGTCTTTGGGGATGGTACTTTACTTATTAGTCACCTTTGCTGGCCCAAAGGTTTTTTGTTTGTTTTAGGGACAGAGTCTTGCTGTGTAGTCTAGACTGGCCTTGAACTCGTCATCACCCTTTCTCAGTCTCCTGAGTGCCAGGATTATAGAAAAGTGCTGGGATTATATGTCTGAGCTATCATACTCGATTTAATAAGTTTAAAAATTATATTTGTTTTCCAGTTAGAGTGCATGTACGTGTGCCTGTACATGTACTGCAGCATCTCTGTGAAGGCTAGATGGCAACCTGTGTGTGTTCATTTTCTTCTACTCTGTGGGTTCTGGGGAAAAGACTGAGGTCATCAGCCTTGGTAGCAAGTACTCTTACCCACTGGGCCATTTTGCTTGCCCCATATATTTTAATATTGTTTCTGGTAACATACCTCAATTTAGATTGCCATGTGAAATGCTAGGGAATTAATCCCAGTGTCTCAAGCATGCTACAAGTGCTATAAGCTATAGTCCCACCTGTTATTCTTTTTTAAAAAATGCTGCAAGATGCTGCAAGATCCCCGGTGGCAGTAGGCAGCAGAAATGCTGTAGGTCCCAAATGGTGGCGGCTGGCCATGTGGTGGCAGGCAGCGGGTCCTGGGAGCAGCCAGTCCCAGGCAGAGATGGCTGCTGATCTCAGAGCAGTGGTGGCAGGCCATGTGGCAGCAGGCAGTGGGCCCCAGACAGAGACGGCTGCTGATCCCAGAGCAATGGCTGGTTCCAGGCAGGGAGACACATGGCGGGCGGGCAGAAGACAGAAGCATGGATACACACGACATGCAGGGTGAGGTTGAATGTTTATTCAGGGGGTTATGGAGGAGGAGGAGTGAAGGAGGGGACAGAGAGAGAGGGAG
>NW_004949138.1:2994200-3009618 GCF_000317375.1 Microtus ochrogaster
GGAGTGATAGGGCTGGATGGCTTGGCTCCCATGGTCAAGGCCATGAAAACACCCGCAAAAACCGTGGCACCTCAAGCCTACAATGAGAGTGGCTCCCCGTTAAGGCAAGATGCAGATGGTACGAACGCCCAGGCCCTGTGAACAGGCGTCCGAGCTCACAGGGGGCGTGCTATAACCTGGCTGAATCAACTCGAGCCTCCAATGGGAGAGGGATTCCTGGGCAGGAGGGATTCAGCCAAGGTCAGGCCGCACCATAGCGGTGTGCTGCACCATAGCAGCAGTTACGATGAAAAGAAGGAAGAAAAGGAATGCAAAAAGAAAAAGAGGGAGAACTGGAGACCCCGGGCCTCCAGGTGCAGGTGAGCTGAGGGGCTGGCTAAGGCCAGCCATCCCTGGCACGGGGCTTAGCATAGGAGACAAGCCAAATTGAATGCCAGCGAAGGGAACAACCGAGGCCCTGAAAGACCGCGATTGGAGGTCCCCCCATCCCTAAAAACTGTGAAGGGTTGCCGGGAGCTCAACGGTCAATCCCTTGGGTTAAAAGAGATGGTTAAGCTGGCCGAGACGGGGGCACTCATGATTAGTTGATTTGTTGTTTGGAGGAGCTGCATCCAGGCAGATGAAACACATGGGTCGTTGAAGAGAAGATCCTCGGGTCCTGATTCCGCCCCAGGAGAGAGCTCAGAGTCCCAGATGGTGCCTAAAGCTAGAACTCCGGCCCCAGGTGGAAGTCCGGGGCGGGCGAATCATCCGAGTCATGTGGCACCAAAATGTTGTTCTTTTTTTTAAAAAAATGCTGCAAGATCCCCGCAGCAGTAGGGCAGCAGAAATGCTGTAGGTCCCAAATGGTGGTGGCGGGCCATGTGGTGGCAGGCAGCGGGTCCTGGGAGCAGCCAGTCCCAGGCAGAAATGGCTGCCGGTCCCAGAGCAGCGGCCCGAGCGGTGTCGGCGGGCCATGTGGCAGCAGACAGCTGGCCCTGGGAGCAGCCAGTCCCAGGCAGAGAAGGTTGCTGATCTCAGAGCAGTGGTGGCGGGCCGTGTGGCAGCAGGCAGTGGGCCCCAGGCAGAGACGGCTGATGATCCCAGAGCAATGGCTGGTTCCAGGGGGTTATGGAGGAGGAAGGGTAAAGGGCGGCACAGAGAGAGAGGGAGAGAGAGAGAGAGAGAGAGAGAGAGAGAGAGAAGGGGGGAAGCAGAGAAGTGGGGAGAGAGGCAGAAATGAAGCTGCCTCTCCGAGAGGAAGATGGAAAAGAGAAAGAGCTCAGACCGGAAGCTGAAGATCAGCCTGCCTCAGCGGATGGGGAGGGGAATGGGTGTGGCTTGTCTCTTAAAGGGACCAAAACCATAACATTCCCAGGTCTTCCTTATAATAAAAAGCACACATGTCAAGGAAGCAGAAAAGGAAGGGCCCAAGATGGCGGCCGGCAGGTCAGAGGTAATGGGAGTGGGCGTGGCTTGTCCCTTAAAGCGACAGGAATGCACAACACCAGCTCCTTCACTTTTTTTTTCTTTGAGACAGGGTTTCTCTGCCCTGGAACTCACTCTGTAGACCAGGTTGGCCTTGAACTCACAGAGGTCCACCTGCTTTTGCCTCCCGAGTGCTGGGATTAAAGGCATGCATCATCACCGCTCTACTTTTTTTTTCTATTTTTAGTTTTGTTTTGAGACAGGGTCTCTCTATATAGCCCTTGCTATTCAGAAACTTGATATGTAGAACAGGCTGTCTTTGAACTCACAAAGATCACCTGCTTCTGCCTTTCTGCCTCCCTAGTTCTGAAATTAATGACAGGCTCTCAACAGGTAACCTAGGTTGGCCTTGAACTCATGACCCTCCAGTCTCAATCATGTTAAATTCTCAGATTATAGGTGGGTACCACTATACATGCCTTTTTTTTTTTGTCATTGTTGTTCTAGGCATGAAAGGCAAGGCTGTACCACTGGGATACATGCTTTCTTTCCCTGGACATGCTGCCCCTATGACGTGCCCTTCTTGCCTTCTACTCTGGAGTGCCAAGAGGCCACAAAACCATTGGACTGTCATTGTTCTCTTCCATGCCTCTTGTCTTCTCTTGCTTTTGCAGTTTTCTATTTATTTAGAAATAAAAATCATAGTTTCTGAACCAAAGAAACCAAAATTGACTTTGTAAAACCTACTGGAGTCCTGAGATTTTGTGGGAAAGTAAAATTAGCCGGTTTTTCAAGGAAAGCCATATATATTGAATCCCCGGACATGTTTAAGTACAGTATCTATTGTGTGGAAAAATAGATTCAGCATTCTATCACAGTGGCTTAAATTAGTGTGATTAATATTAAATAGAAATGTAAGACTTGATTATTATAAATCCTCCTGCTTTGAGACTTGTGACTAGAGGTTCATGAGCCCCAGGGAACAGGTCTTTATTTTACATTAGGCAGAGGCACGTAGGGTGTGAACTTGTCTTTCTCCGCTGTCGGCACTAAGCCCACGTAGTGGTGAAGTTATGATCTCCAACTGAAAGTCTACAGTTCTTACCCAGGCTTCAGAGGTGGTTATTTGTTCAATGAGGAAGGCAAGTTTTTTAAAGTGTTTTATTTTATTTTATTTTTTGGTCTGATTTTTAACTTATTTATTTTTATGTATGTGAGTGATTTGCCTGCCTACAAACCTGTCGCTGAGACCAGGAGAGAATGTCAGATTCCCCAAGAATGGTGTTACAGAGCCACCATGTTGGGTGCTGGGAATTGAACTCGAATCCCCTGGAAGAGCAACCAGTGCTCTTAACTGCTGAGCTCTCTCTCCAGTCCCTTAAACATATTTTATTTGTATTTGTTATTTTTAATTTTATGCACATGGTTGTTTTGTCTGCTCATATGAATGTGCTTTGATAAGCAACCCCAGAGGGATACAAGTTTTGGATCCTTATTCTCTTTATCCGCTAGTACTGGGGACTGCACATAGTGTCTTGCATGTATAAACCACTCAGGCTGGCCTTCACTTCCTGACCGCACGGCAGTTCCGCGAGCAGCCATGGACGGGCACCCCTTCGTCCTCGTCGCCCTCCTCACAGTGCTCCTTCTCACCCCCAGTTGTCGTCTTACTTCTCTCTACATGGCACTGATGCTTTGAAATACAATTTGCTCATTTTGTGTTGCCTGGCTGCTTGCTGCGCCAGAAAAGGCTCTTTGTTTTCTGTCAAATGTGCTGCCATTTTCCGTCTTAACCTGGGCTTTTCCTCCCTCTTGGAACTGTGGCAACCATGACACCCAAATGAGCAGAATCAAGAAGCTTGTTCTTAGTCATGGACAGAAATGTAAGATCAACTTTAGAGTCATCCTACCTGTTCTTATAGAGACAGGGTTTGAGAGGGGGGCTTATAAAAGGGAGAAATGTCCAAGTAGTTATAGTGGTATATTATTTGTGTTTTATAAGTAAAGTTTACCTGAAGATTAGAGAACAAAGCAGCCATACTAGTCAGCCATATAGGCCAGGGAGTGGTGGCACACACCTTTAATCCCAGGACTCAGGAGATAAGGAGTTTGGACCTCTGTGAGTTCAGGGACACCCTTGGCTACAAAGAATGACTGTCAAAAAGAGCACTTGGGAGGCAGAGGCAGGCGGATCTCTGTGAGTTCGAGACCAGCCTGGTCTTACAGAGCTAGTGCCAGGACAGGCTCCAAAGCCACAGAGAAACCCTGTCTCGAAAAAACCAAAAAAAAAAAAAAAAAAAAGAGAGAAACAGAGCTCACAGGAAGGTGATCCCAGCAGAGGTGATCACACACCTTTAGTTCCAGCACTTAGGGAGGTGGCGTCGTGAGCAACATGGCTGGGTGGAGAGAGGAATTTAAAGGGGAAGAATCAGGAACTCAGTGAAGTGTGGAGTCTGAGGTTTGGTAGTTTGAGGCTCACCTCTTCAGTCTGAGATTGGTAGAGGCTCCCTTGCTTTTCTGATCTTTAGGTTGAACCCCAGTATCTGTTTCTGGGTTCTTATTATTTGTGCTACATGTAGTCTTCTGGGAATGTACAGACATTTCCTGGGGATCTAAACTTTGCCTCTAGCCAGGTGGTGGTGTCACACGCCTTTAATCCCAGCACTTGGGAATCAGAGGCAGGTGAATCTCTGAGTTCGAGGCCAGACTGTTCTACAGAGCAAGTTCCAGGATGGCCAGGGCTACATAAAGAAACCCAGTAAAAAACAAACAAACAAACAAAAACTCTGCTTCTTTTCCCTCTGCTTTTGGGCCTTCTTAGTTGTTGCTGTGGCAGCTGGCATGGGCTGCTAGTTTGCAGTGGTGTTATGATGGAGTTGGAGACTGTCATGTAGTTACCCCACCTGCCATATTAGATGCGGTAGTTTTGGTCAGTTCTGAAGAGGGATTCTGGTCTTCAAGTATCCTGTCGTCAGAGATAGACTAGTGCAGCCAGGGTGCTGGGTGGAGGCCGGGGGTCAAGGTTGATTGCCTTTCCTCAGTCTCTCTCCATCTACGTGGCGAAGGAAGGAGTAACAGAATCATTCAGTCCAAGGACATTAGCTGAAGGCCTCCCAGCCACACAAGCATGGCAAGCCTGGTGTTGTAAATAATATATCCTTCACGTTTGTTTGCTGTTTTATAGCCCAGGTGAAATATGTCAGCTTCATTCTTTCCTACAGAGCTAAGGAGGGAAACTTGAGATTCATATCAAATATTCCAAGCTCTTTCTTGACCTCTTACTTTATGGGAGTCTGGCTTGTTTATGAAGTTAGAGGTTCAGAGTGTCTGGGAACGGCCCATTCCCTGGGGAAGGCAATAGCAAAATATCTGGGCTGCAGATACTATCAGAAGAAGCAAAACTTAACCACCACCCAAAGCCCCCCGTTTGTTCTCCCTTGGTTTTAATTCTCTTACATATATAGAAATTTACATGGCATAGGTGTGAGTCCCTTTCAGATAACTGGTGTGCATGGCTCTCTTGAAAGACTGTCCATGGCTGTTCATCATAGAGCTCTGTTTCTCTCTTCTTTCCCTTCTAGGCAGAAGAGTCCTGTAAATGCAATGGCTGGAAGAACCCCAACCCCTCTCCCACTCCACCAAGAGCAGACCTCCAGCAAATAATCGTTAGTCTGACTGAATCCTGCCGGAGCTGTAGCCATGCCCTTGGTAAGTCCCCATATCAGCCTCCAAAAAGGGACTGAAAACGTACTCTACCACATCTAGACAACGTGTGTCTGTGTACCATGTTTGTGTCAGAGCCTGTGGAGGACAGAAGAGGATATCAGATTCTTTGGGACTGGAGTTATGGATGGTTGTGAGATGTCATGTGAGTGTTGGGAATCGAACACAGGTCCTCTGCTAGAGAGCTAGTGCTCTTAACCAGCTGAACTCCACTTCAGTCTTCCTAACACTACTCTTGGGACAAATCTCCTCCACCTCTTTTTGGTGCTGACAATGAAACCAGGGCTTTGCACATATAAAGCACATGCTTTGACACCAGCCCTAGATGAATTTATCTTTCTTTTCTTACACACACGCGCACGTACACACACACACACACACACACACACACACACACACACACCCACACCCACCCCTAGCTGCCTTTCAGGTCTCATTGTGTAGCCAACCTGGTCTCAACTTCATGATGTTGTGCTTTTTTCCTCAAGTGCCAGGATCACAGATATGTGCAGATTCTGTTTCTGATCAGTTCAGCGGGGAACTGGTTGTTCTTAGATAACAGCATTTGGTTATCTAATGTATTGCAGTTGTCTGCCTGTGCTAAGTAAGACTGCTTTACTGACCAGTATGGCAAGGACCGAGCATTGGACAAAATGGCATCACCAAGTCCTCCCTTACCCCTTTATGCACCATCTGAAAAAGGGTGGCATTGCTGGCTTTGTCTTTCTCACAGTTTGCTGTTGGTTCAAATGGTGCAGCCCCACCTCTGAGGTCAGCCCCCTTTAAACTGAGTCTGATGTTTTGTTTTGTTCTCTGCTAGAGGGTATTTCAGTATTGATATTTCACTACTTGCAAAACAAAAGAGTCAGCAATGACGATCTGCACTGGGAGTGGCTGCACTAAAGCACTCCTCAAAAGGAAGCAGAGTCTAGATCTCACAGGAAACCAGCACACGAAGAAGTGCATCCTTGTGCTGACTGACCTGGTGTCAGAAGTAATCTAAGATGTGATTAAAAGAAAAACACTTTCATTACAAAACATTTTGTTTGAAGCTGTGTTAATCATTTTTAAACAGTGCAAAGGAAAGAGTCCAAAAGTACCAGAGATGTCTTAGTTTATAATATGCAATTTTATATCCCATCTGTGGGTTAACAGACTGGGTGGGTGCTCTTTGAATTGAATCACCTGGGAAACACAGTACACTTGATCTATGCCTGGGCTGTAGCTGTACTGAGTGGGAAATCCTGTTATCCCAAATCAATTATCATTTGAAAAAGTTTTTTTTTTCTTCCCTAGCTGGGAATTGTATGGTTCTGTGCCTGTAATGCATGCCAGAATTGGCACGAGTGACAAACTCCAGCTGACTTTGTTTCCCTTCATGTTTCTGAACAAGTTTGGCAGCAGATATCCTTGTTTTTCAATATGTAGCGAAGAATGGAAAAATAAATATTCAATTATTTTATTCTATCTAAGTTTTTTGGTCCTCAGTGCTAGAAATCTAGCTGAGGACATTCTTTCCATTAGGTAGGAACTATGCCACTGAACTGTTCTCCAGCAGTGTGCACCAGCAGTGTGTACTTGGATGTGCATGCATGTATGTATGTGTGTATTTGTATAGCTCCGTGTCCTTTATACTTGCAAATTGACACCTGAAATTAACCTGTGCATAAATTAAGATGTACCTTGAAATTAAGTTAAAAGTATTTTGTAAAATAGTTACTTATTTGAGTTTATTTTATTTACTTTCTGACAATTTCATACATGTGGACATATTTTGTCATATCCAATCTCAGGTCTACCCCCAACTCCTCTCATCTCCTCGAATCCATCTCCCTCCAACTTCTATGTCTCTCCTACTTTGTCATCTACTGAGTTCAGTTGGTGCTGCCTGTAGGAATGTTGAAAAGTTCTGTTTTTATAGCCTCATTTATATTTAAATAACTAAGTGCTGGACAACATGGCTCAGTGGTTAAAGAACTTTTGTACAAACCTGATGACTTGAGTTCAATTGGTGGATCCCGTAAGGTGGAAGGAGAGAAATTGTCCCCTGACATGCATGGCCCCCACGCAGCAATAAAAACTATTGTTAAGAAAATGGAAGTGATTTGTTGTTTGTCCGTCTTAGCTCCACCCTGAGTTCCACTTTCAGAGAATCCTCCTGGAAAGTAGCCCTCCCCAACGGCAGGGACTCCATGGCCTTCCTGAGTACATCCCCATTTAATTAGTTTAGAAAACAGAACAGTGTAAAACAACCTTCCTAATGCTGCCACCCTTTAATATAGTCCTTCATGTTGTGGTGACCCCTAACCATAAAATTATTTTTGTTGGTAGTTCATAACTGTAAATTTGCTACTGTTACTAATCATAATATACATATCTGATACTTAGGATATCTGATATGTGACCTCTGTAGAAAGGTTGTTTGACCCCCAAAGAGGTCATGACCCACAGTTTGAGAACCACTGCTCTACGGAAAAGAATAAATTTTGATTTATTCCTTTTTGTCAGAGATAGGGTACCTTCATGTAGCCCTCCTGCTTTAGCCTTCCAAAGCCATTGCACTGGCAATCCCCCACCACTCCTCTTCCTATAGAGCTTTCTTAAATGGAAACATCTGTACATTTTCAAGAACTCTTAGGATTCTTGCTGGAATGCTAGCTTTTCTCAGGGGTCTAGAAAATTGTTTGGTGAGATTACACTGTCCTCCCCATGCTTACAAAATGCAATCACAGAGAGTTGCTGACACACACCAACTAGTTTAACAAATACCTTGGACACATTACCCAAGTAAAGATCATTAACCTTTGTTTATTTTGTTTTATCTAACTCCTACCACTCGTCGTCCATCTTTTATCCCCTCACCTCCACATTTTGGGTATTTTAAGCAAGTTTTCTGGGCATTTAATCTCATCTTATGCATACAGATTACTTCTCTCTCTCTCTCTCTCTCTCTCTCTCTCTCTCTCTCTCTCTCTCCCTCTCTGTGTGTATGTGTGTTCATGTGGACATGGGTGTGAAGATCAGAGATCAACTCCAGTGTCCTTCATCAGGAACACCGTAATCTAATTCGTTTTTGTTCGTTTATTTAGTTTTGTTTTTTTCAGAGACAAGGTCACACTGTGTACAGCTGGCCCAGAACTTTATGTAGATCAGGCTGGCCTCGAATTTACAGAGGTCAGCCTGCTTCTACCTCCAGAGTACTGGAATTCAATGTATGCACCACCAACCTGAGCTAGGTAGCTTTCTTTTTGAGATAGGCTCTCTGTTTGACTTGGGCTACCCCCAGTTCTGAGAATATAGGCATGTGCCAGCACACTCTGATGAAGAGTGCTGTTCCTTGTTCTTCAACCACTAGCGTCATCAGTTGATATTGCCATTTTCAGTGCAACTGAAGGTTCTCTGTTATGGATATTATGTCCATCTTTTTATCTATCTGCTTTCTAAGGAAAGTAGAGGTAGCTTCTAAAGTCTTGTTTTGTAATCACTATTCTCATGCTTCAGCTCCTACTATTGAAATGACAGACACTAGGTGGGGGGCACCTTTTATTTTTGAAAAAAAATACAACATCATAAGTCTTGTTTTGTTTGTTTGAGGTTGGGTTTACTTAACCATGGCTTGGCCTTGAACTTCTCATTTTCTGCCTCCTCCCCAAGTTTAGGGTTTGAAAATGTACACAGTGACACCCAGCCACCTTTGAGTTTTAGCTGTACTGCAAGTGAATACAGCCAGCATGCAGGTTGTGGGGCTTAGGTCGGGGCTGGACCAGGCAGCCTGGCTTTCCATCCTCCCTTCTGCACAACACTTTCTACTGAAGATTGCTTCATGCCCTTCCCTCCCAGCTTCAGATCTGGTTGCCCATACTCTATGCCTTTTTTGTGTTCCTTTTTGCCGGGGAATTCTTATCGTCCCAAGCCTAAAATGCTAACAGATAAAGGTGTCTCAGAGGTCTGCGGAACGCTCCCTGTGTATAATTACAAATACATAGCTGTTGTGTTTCTGAACTGTGATTCGGGGCTGCTGACCTTTGCTTGCAGCTCAGAATATATTTAATCCCTTGGGTAAAATTGGGTTTATTCCTCATTGACAATATCAAATTGCATAATGTTTTAAAGAAAGAGGGGGCAAGAGGGTGAAATGACAAGAGAGAGGGCTAACTGGCTTTACTGAGTGGCATTGGCCCACAGATTAGATCTTGTGGCTTAGACTCGGTAAGTGTGGTGTTTAAAATTGGGCCCTGTATGCCTAACAGCACTTGAAACGTGGATCATTGATTAAGTTTAAAGTGTAAAATGCATAAGTTGAAGGTGGACTACAGCAAATGAATGTAAAATACATACAATTGTCTTAGTTACTTTTCTATTGCTGTGATAAAACCTTTTAATTGGGCTTACAGTTTCAGAGGGTCAGAGTCCATGAGAGTGGGGTGACGGTGGCAGGGACAGCTGTATGCAAGTAGGAGGCAGAGAGTCTTTTGACCACCGCCCCCCACCCCAACTGGTGACATATCTTCTCTAACATGGTCACACCACCTAATCTTTCTTGAGCCATATACCAACTGGGGACCAAGTATTCAAACATCTGAGCCTATTGGTGGCCATTGTCTTTCAGACACCACAGTAACTTTCAAATATGGAGTATACAACAATAGTAATTGTTTGATATATATTAAGTTAAATATATGATTAAAGTGGACTTTGTCTACATTTACTTTTTAAAATAATTTATTTATTTTTATTTTATGTATATGGTATTTTGCCTGCATGTATGTCTGTAATGGTGTCAGATCTTGGGAGTTACAGACAGTTGTTAGCTGCCATGTGGGTGCTGGGAATTGAACCCTGGTCTTCTGGAAGAGCAGCCAGTACTCTTAACCACTGAGCCATCTCTCCAGCCCTACATTTACTTTTTTAATGTTTGGGGGCATGGCGTCAGAGTCAGGGTTGGACTATGCATCACACATGTCCTACACTGACATATCCCCAGTGATACTTTTTTATTTCAAATATTTTCTTACTTACTTACTGTGTTTGCATGTTTGCGTGCATGTGTAAGAAGTTAAGAGGAGAATGTTCGGAGTAGGCCCTTACCTTTGCTTTACTGAGATGAGGTCTCTCTGGTTTCTGTTATTTGCTGTAGTTGCCTGAGGGCCTCAGGTCTAGGCTTGTGGACTAGTGCATGTGGACTTGAATTTTGTGCATGGGGACAGGTATGGATCTATTTGCCTTCTTCTACATGCTGACATCCAGTCATGCCAACACCATTTGTTGAAGATGCTTTTTTTTTACATTGTATAATTTTATCTTCTTTACCAAAAATCAGGTGTCCATAGGCATGTGGATTGGTATCTGGGTCTTCAATTTGATTTCATTGTCAACCTGTCTGTTTTTATGCCAGTACTAGGCTGTTTTCATTGCTGTAGATATTGTAGATAGAGCTTGATGTCAGGGATGGTGATGCCTCTAGAAGTTCCTTTATTATGAAGGATTGTTTTGGCTATCCTGGGTTTTTTGTTTTTCCATATGAAGTTGAGTATTGTTCTTTTGCGGTCTGTGTAGAATTGTGCTGATTTTGGTTACATTGAATCTGTAGATTGCTTTTGGGAAGATTGCCATTTTTACTGTTTTGATCCTACCTACAGAAGAGCATGGGAGATAATTTCATTCTTCAAATATGTAAAGTTCTTATTGAACATTTCTTTCACTTGTTTGGTTAGTGTTACCCCAAGATATTTTACATTTATTAACCCAACAACGGACTCTAGGTGTTATACGATTTCCCAGAAGATGCACATTTGTCAAAATTTACAATTTTAGGGGCTTGTCATTTTCCCCTGTGGATCTTATGAACCTCTTCATTGAATGACCTAAACGTATCTCTGTGTATATGTCAATAACTTCACCTGTCCTTACCAGTCTTTTATGGAAGAGAGTAACAGTATGCCATACATGTGGGCACCGGCATTCGGACAGTCCTCTACTTTCAGGCGTACGGAAGCGGCAGAGATGTGTTTGCAGATGTGATATGAAACTGGTTCTGTAATAACTTGACATGCCCTCATAAATGCTTCTTTCTGTTGGCCTTGCTGGAAAGTCGCACACAGCTCATCTTCCCTGCTGCTCACAAAGAGCTTATTTAGCTGTGACAAAGTGGTGTCTCTACGTTGGTAACTTTGGTAACTCCACTTGGTGACTGTGAGGACCGAGCCTTTGTTTACTCATAGTGGCATGGATCAGGAATGAGACACGCACCTTTTCTGTGTTTAGGACTGTTGAGAGGCATAATTTACCCTGCTTTGACGAGTTCTATTGTTTGTCTCTGCCACTGCAAGTGAGGTTGCTGTTAAAACAAGTTCAACATCATTGTCAAAGAACACGACCGCCTTTTGAGCACAGACCGACATGATTTTATGCATCACTCTCTAGGCTCACAATGTTACTTCTTTGCAAATATTTGCATAGTCCTTTGATAGCATTGTATATCCATGCTAAATAAACTAGATGTGATGTCTCAGAAAAAAAAAGATATTTTACGTTATTTGTGGTTATTGTAAATGGTGGTGTTTCTCTGATTTATTTCTCAATTTCTTTATCATTCATATATAGGAGGGCTACTGATTTTTTTTTAAGTTGATCTTGTATCCTGCCACATTACTGAAGGTGTTTATCAGCTGTAGGAGGTTCCTGGTAGAATTCTTGGGGTCGCTTATGTATACTATCATATCATCTGCAAATAGCAAAAGTTTGACTTCTTTCTTTCCAATTTGTATCCAGTTGATCTCCTTTTCTTATCTTATTTCTCTAGTCAGAACTTCAAGAACTATGTTGAATAGATATGGAGAAAGTGGTCAGCCCAGTCTTGTTCCTGATTTTAGTAGAATCCCTTGGAGTTTCTCTCTATTTAATTTGATGTTGGCTGTCAGCTTGCTGTATATTGCTTTAGATATGTTCCTTGTATCCCTGATCTCTCCGAGACCTTTACCATGAAGGGGTGTTGGATTTTGTCAAGTGCTTTTTCAACATCTAGTGAGATGAAAATATGTTTTTTCTTTCAGTTTATTTATATAGTGTATTACATTGATAGATTTTGATATGTTGAACCATCCCTGCATTTCTGGGATGAAGCCGACTTGATCATCGTGGATGATTTTTTTTATGTGTTCTTCTATTCAGTTTGCCCCTATGTTACTGAATATTTTTGCATCACTGTTCATGAGTGAGATTGGTCTATAATTCTCTTTCTTGGTTGAGTCTTTGTGATTTCTGTATTAGGGTAACTGTAGCCTCATAGAAAGAGTTTGGCAATGTTCCTTTTGTTTCTATTATGTGGAACAATTTGAGGAGTATAGGTATTACCTCTTCTTTGAATTTCTGGTAGAATTCTGTGGTAAAACCATCAGGCCTTGGGTTTTTTTTAGTTGGGAGACTTTTGATGACAATGTCTATTTCCTTGCAGGTTATAGGTCTATTTTATTGTTCACCTGATCTTGATTTAATTTTGGTATGTGATACCTATCCAGAAAATTGTTACATTTTCCAATTTTGTGGCATACAGGTTTTTGTAATATGTCCTAATGATTCTCTGGATTTCCCCAGTGTCTGTTGTTATATCCTCCTTTTTCATTTCTGATTTTGTTAATTGATCTTCTTTCTCTGCCTTCTGATTAGTTTAGATAGGGTTTGTCTGTCTTGTTGATTTTTTTCAAAGAAACAGTATTGTGTTGAAAGGAGAGAGGGCCTGCTTTTTGTCCCGGCCACCCAGCTAGCTTACACCCAAAATAATCACACAGAAATTGTATTAATTAAATTACTGCTTGGCCCATGAGCTCTACCCTCTTATTGGCTAACTCTCACATCTTCATTCAGCCCATTTCTAATAATCTGTATGTCACCACAAGGTCATGCGTTACCAGGAAAGATCCAGCATGTCTGACCTGGTGGCTGGCTCCGTGGCAGCAATCTCTGACCCTTATTTCTTCCTCTTAGAATTCAGTTCTGTCTACCCCGCCTACCTATATTCTGCCCTATCAGGCCAAGCAGTTTCTTTATTAATTAACCAATGAAAGCAACACATAGAAGGACCTCCTATACCAGTATTGTTTCTATTCTTTGTTTATATTTTATTGATTTTGGCCCTCAGTTTGATTATTTCCTGTCTTCTACTCCTCCTGGGTGAGTCTACCTCTTTTTGTTCTTGAGCTTTCAGGTGTGTTGTTAAGTCAGTAGTGTGAGATTTCTCCACTTTCTTTAGTGTTATGAACTTTCTTCTTATCATTGCTTTCAAAGTATCCCATAGGTTGGTTACGTTGTACCTTAATTTTCGTTGAATTCTAGCAGTATTTAATTTCTTTCTGTCCTTCTTCCTTGACACAGGGATGATTTAATTGAGCACTGTTCAATTTCCATGAGCTTGTAGGCGTTCTGTAATTAATGTGGTCGAATTCTAACTTTAAACCATGGTGATCTGATAAGATACAGGAGGTTATTCTAATTGTTTGTGCATCTGTTGAGGTTTGCTTTGTTACTGAGAATGTGATCACTTTTACAGAAGGTTCCATAAGGTGCTGAGAAGAAGGTATATTCTTTTGTGTTTGGGTGAAATGTTCTGTAGATGTCCACTTGAGTCATGATATCTGTTAGTTCTTATACTTCTCTGTTACGTTTCTGTCTGGTTGACCTGTCCATTGGTGAGAGTTGGGTGTTGAAGTCTCCTACTATTAATGTGTGGGGTTTGATTTGCGATTTAAACTTTAGTAATGTTTCTTTTACATATGTGGGCACTCTTGTATTTGGGCCATAAATGTTCAGGATTGAGACTTCATCTTGACAGATTTTTCCTGTGATGGGTATGAAGTGTTCTTCTCCATCTTTTCTTATTGATTTTAGTTTTAAATCTATTTTGTTAGATAGCTATACCTGCTTGTTTCTTGAATTCATTTGATTGGAAAATCTTTTCCCATTCCTTTTTCTTTTTGGTAATATCTCTCTTTGAGGTTGAGGTGTATTTCTTGTATACAGCAGAAGGACAGATCTTGCTTTTGTATCCATTCTGTTACCCTGTTTTTTTCTTAGAGGTGAATCGAGTCCATTGATATTAAGAGATATTAGTGACCAGTGGTTGTTAATTCCTGTTATTTTTCAGTGGTAGTGGTTGAATGTTTCCCTTCTTTGGGGTTTGCTGGTGGGAAGTTATCTATTGCCTGTGTTTTTGTCAGTGCCATTAGCTTCCTTGCATTGAGGTTTTCCTTTCAGTACTTTCTGTAGGGTTGGATTTGTGGATAGGTATTGTTTAAATCTGGTTTTGTCATGGAATATTTTGTTTTCTCCTTTGATGGTGAGTGTATGTATTGCTGGGTCTAGTAGTCTGAACTTGCATCCTTGGTCTCTTGGTGACTGCAGCACATCTGTCTAGGCCCTTCTGGCTTTCATGGTTTCCATTGAGAAGTTGAGTGTAATTCTGATAGGTCTGCCTTTATATGTTACTTGGCTTTTTTTCTTTGCAGCTCTTAATATTCTTTATTTTGTATGTTTTACATTTTCATTATATGGTGAGGGGACTTTTTTTTTGTCCAATCTATTTGGTGTTCTGCAAGCTTCTTGTACTTTCACAGGCATATTCTTCTTTAGGTTAGAAATTTTTTTCTATGATTTTGTTGAATATATTTTCTCTGCCTTTGAGTTGGAGTTCTACTTCCTTTATCCCTATTATTTTTAGATTTGGTCTTTTCATGGATGTTTTGTGTTAAGAATTTTCTTTGATAGATGACTCTATTTCCTCTATAGTATCTTCAACATTTATGATTCTCTCTTCCGTCTCTTGTATTCTGTTGGTTGCTTGAATTGATAGTTCCTGTTTATTTACCCAGATTTTCCATTTCCAGAATTTCCTCATTTTACGTTTTCTTTATTGCCTCTTTCAGTTTTCAAATCTTGAACTGTTCACCTGTTTGATTGCTTTTTCTTTGCTTCCTTGTCTTTCTTTAAGTTATTTATTGATGTCTTCCAAGTTTTTGTTTGTCTTTTTCTCCAATAATTTTAGGGATTTTTTTCATTTCCTCCTTAAGGATCTCTATCATCTTTATAAAGATATATTTAAGATAATTTTCTTCTCCTTTTTCTTGGTTAGGATCATCAGGTCTTCCTGTTGTATGACCACTGTGTTCTGACATTACCATGTTGCTTTTAAGATTTTTGAATGAGGCCGGGCGATGGTGGCGCACGCCTTTAATCCCAGCACTCGGGAGGCAGAGGCAGGCGGATCTCTGTGAGTTTGAGACCAGCCTGGTCTACA
>NW_004949138.1:3009718-3018880 GCF_000317375.1 Microtus ochrogaster
AAAAAAAAAAAGATTTTTGAATGAATTTTTGCATTGGTGCCTACCCATTTCTTCCTCTGTTGGAGCTGACAGTGTTTTTGCCTCTTGCTCCAATCCTTGCAGTTGCTGTCTGTGTCTTAGGGAGCTGCACCTAGTCTGCTCTGTGCAGTCTCTGTCTGTATCTCAGGGAGCCGCTGAGGTTTCTCTTGACCCACTCTCTTTGTTTGCTCTGTGAAGTTGCAATTTGTCCTTCAGTTCCTCTGAAGTCGCAGGGGATGGGTGGGTTTGGGTGTGGAGTGGGCCTTGTAGCTTACAGGGTCTGATGGATGGAGGTGTATTGAAGCAGCCAACCTGCAGGAAGTTTGCCTGCTGGCTGGTTAGTGAAGCTGATGCAGGTGGGGCAGGGGTCTGGGATTTTGCCCTGGGACTAGAGAGTGGGGTTCCCAGTAGGCTGACTGATCTCTCACCTCTTGGTCCACTCAGTTGCAGCCTGTGCTTCAAGTTCCTCTGAGGTTGCAGTCAATGGCACCTCAGTAATTTCTTTTTATTATGTGTGTGTGTGTGTGTGTGTTTGTGTACTTGTATATTTGAGTGTGTGCCATAGTGTGCTTATGGAGCCAGAGGACAGTCATTTGGAGTTGGTTATCTCCTACTGTGTGAGATAAGAAGGTTGGACTAAGTTTGTCAATCTGGACAGTAAAAACCTTTATCCACTGAGCCACCTCACTGAAAGCCATCGTATTTGGTTACTTATTATTGTGTGCATGTGTGTGCATGTGGGTATGAACATGACATAGCACTTGTGAGGAGGTCAGAGGTCAGAGTCTGTTGTTTCCTTCCAGCGTGGGTTCTGGGGATTTAACTTGGGTTGTCAGACTTGTGTGCAAATGGGTGCCCTGGTGAACCATCTTGATGGCTGGCTCCACTATGATGTGTTAATCTAATTAACCTTAACAGTAAGAACCAGGAGTCAGATACGGAGTGGAAACCTGAAGGATCAGAGAAGCAGAGGAACAGCCGCCAGTTGCTTCCTACCTCTTGGGTTCCTCATTCCAAAAAAAGGCCGAGATCCTCTCTCCATCCCTCTCTATCACCTCTGGTCTCCTCTCTACACAAATCTCCAGAACTCAGTGGTTAACTGGTGACTAGCTCCACCCTCTGACTCCAAGCTAGCTTTATTTGTCAGAACAAAAACAAAATATCACACAATATTACCCCTTTTTGTCTAAATAAAAAGAAAAAGTTTTTTTTTTTTTTTTTTTTTTTTTTTTTTTTTTTTTTTTTTTTTTTTTTTTTTTTTTTTTTTTTTTTTTTTTTTTTTTTTTTTTTTGAGACAGGGTTGCTCTGTGTAGCTTTGGTGCCTTTCCTGGAACTAGCTCTTGTAGAAAAGGCTGGTGTCGTACTCACAGAGACCCACCTGCCTCTGCCTCCCAAGTGCTGTGATTAAATGTATGTGCCACCACCACCAGGCTAAAGACAAAGGTTTTAACTAACCTAGTAAAACTATATACAATAATTATATCCAAATATATAAAGGTAGTAATTACATTAACAATGTCTAGTCCATATACATTGACAAAGTCAGAGAAAATGCTCCATTATCTGTGCTTCTTGAGCATTCCAAAATATAGTACCTAATTTAGTTTCTATCCTAACTTGGTTTATCAACCCAGAACTATCTTTTTATGTCTTTCAACCTTACGTACTTTACACCTTCCTTGTCAGTTTCTTTTCTGAATTTGTTAACCAAAAAAAAAAAAAAAAACAACTTTTAACCATAGCTATCTAGTCTTCAACTCCATCAGAGACCTGAGGAGGATATAATATTATGTGAGTCACAGTAAGTACAGAATAAGCAACTTCCAAACTTAAGAAAGGAGAGAAATGGCTGACTGCTTGGACAGTCCCCTAAAGCTCCCTTGTAATGTTGGGCCATCCATCTTTGGCCTACAGGCCTAGAATATCTGAGACACTTTTTTGTGAAGCAGGAAATTCTGAAGGGCTGTCCTTGATAGTGTGTGGCAATCCTGTTTTTGTTTTTGTTTTTCTTTTTTTTTTTTTAATATCCTGCTTGTCTAATTTGCACAGCATACTGTCAGCATTTTTCCCCCAGGGTCTTTTCCCTCATAGATAGTAAACTCCATAGGAATCTCTTCAGTGCCCATCATCTTCTCTGAAGTAGGTTGGTGCTTCCAGGAGCAGACATGTCTCATTGTCATAAAATAAAAGAACCTATGTTATTAAAATATCTTAAATGCCATTTTCTGTAGATCTCTGAATTGTTTGAAGACCAACTGTCTATCTAAAATATATTACTGTTTGACCTTGCAAACGTACCTAACATGACTGCAAGTTTGATTATAATAGGTGACTAATAACAACCGATAACAGTGTTTCTTATTTTTTTTTTTATGTGGGAAAAAAACCACTCTTTTTTAAAACTAGTCCATCCCCCCCTTTAGGAATTCCAATTGTATTACCAAATCTGCTGCTGATGGTGGTGAAGTGTGAGACTGTCTGCTGTTGTGTCGCATGTCTAAGTGGAGAACACAGGTGGTGAGCAGCCTGGCTGAGGATGGCTGCAGCTGCTGGTGTGTAGCTGTGAGTAGAGAGTGTCTGATGGTGGCAACAACAGTAAAAACCCCAGTGACTGTCAGGGCAGCCACCTAGTGTGGCAGCAGCCCAAGGAAGGGGTTCAAGATAAGCCTGCATCTCACAGGGTGTGGGGAGAGGGAGCTAGTCATCTGAAAAACATACACAGAGGATCCTGCGGAAGAAACAAGAAACGTGTGGGAAGAGCTGTCTGAAGGCGAGCAGTGTGGTGGTGAGGGGTAACTCTGGTGGTGCTAGGAGCCCAAGTGCTTATGGAAATTGCTGTAGAGAGGCTACAACAGAAAAATCCGAGACTCTCCCAGAGGGCTTGGGGCAAGGGAGGAGAAGCCAGTTGATTCTGGCATCTGTGATTGCATCTGCGGCTATGAGTTGCAGTTGTGTTAGCTGTACAGACAGCGGTAAGTGGCTATCTCTTGCATATGTGCCCCATGTTGAACACCAGGTGAGACATAAAAATAATTAAATCTTAACAATAAAAATCAGGAGTCAAATATAGGGTTGCAAACCTGTCTCTCTCTGCCCTACTTTATCACGTCCTGTCTACTCTCTGTACCTCTAGAACTCTGTGATTAACTAGTGACCAGCTCCACCTTCTGACTCCAAGCACATTTTATTGTCAGAACACAGACAAAATACCATACAACACCACTGTTTTATGTTTTTTATTTGTGATCTTGTGTAGTTTATGCTTGCCTGGAATTTGTGTTCTACCTGTCTCAGCCTGCCAAGTGTCGGGATTATAGGCATGTGTGTTTTACTGTGGATAATGTCTGTGACTATCTCTTGAGTCTTACACCTTTTGCTTGCTCTCACCTTAAGCTGCTCATGTTTCCCATTTGGAGAATGCATCAGAGGAGGAAATGAACAGACTCCTGGGAATTGTGTTGGATGTGGAGTACCTCTTTACCTGTGTCCACAAAGAAGAAGATGCAGATACCAAACAAGTTTATTTCTACCTATTCAAGGTGAGGTTTTCTAACATTTTTATTATATTTAATTACTTGATTTGTAAGTGTGCATGTATACACATGTATGTATGTGTACAGGTTATGGTTCACATGTGAAGGTCAGAGAACAGTTTGTCTTTCAGGTTTCACTTGTTTTTAGATTCATTTTGAAATAGTGTCTCCTAGTCATTTCTAGACTGACTTTGAACTCAGTGGTCTTCTTCCCTCAGTCACTCTAGTGCTTGGGTTATAAGCACGGGCCACCATGCTTAGTGATTTCTATAGATTTTTATGAAACCGACTTACCTCCCCACTGTGGTTGCTCTCTTTATCTTTCTCTGTAGTGTTTTTTATTCATGTATGTGAGTGTTTTGCTTGCATGAATGTCTGCATGCATGTACTACAGGAGGGCAAGGCACATGTCAGACAATTACTCTATCATTTAGCTATATTCCCAGCCCACAAAACTTTATTCTTTTAATAAGAACAATTGTGCTTAACTTATTTTGATTTTTAATTTTAGTTTTTACCTTTTATGGTACTGGGGTTTGAAACCAGGGCCTTATATGTACCAAACAAGTGCCCTATTGATCTGAATTCTAGCCTCTGCCCCAGTCCCTCTGAGGTGAAGGCAGAGCAGTCAGAAGGCATAGGTCATCCTCAACTGCACAATGAATTTGAAGCTACAAGAGACTCCATCTTAAAACAAAACTTGAGTAATTATGAGTTTTAAAAACAAGCAATTCCATTTGCCTGTGTTTATTTTCTGAGTTAAAAAAAAAGTCTTTTTTTTTCTTAGCTCAATTCCCCACTTGGCAACTTGATCCTGTGGAGTGTTCAGTTTTGAGGGAAACTGAACTGGGAGACTTTGAACCTGTTTCTTCAAACATGAAGTGATGGAAACTGGGTATAATGTCTCATGTTACCATCCCAGTACTCAGCAGGGTGAGACAGTAAGGACTGCCAAAGCTAGCCTATGATTCCTAGTAAGTTACAGGTTAGCCATGGCCACATAGAAAGACCCTGTTTCATAGAAGGACCTAGCCAAAAGAAAGAAAAGAGGAAAGGAGAGAAGAGGAGAGAAGAGAAGAGAGAGGAGAAGAGGAGAGAAGAGAGGAGAAGAGGAGAGAAGAGGAGAGAGGAGAAGAGGAGAGAAGAGGAGAGAGGAGAAGAGGAGAGAAGAGGAGAGAGGAGAAGAGGAGAGAAGAGAAAGGGATGGCTGGAAGAGAAGGGAGCTCTGGATATCTTGGATTTGGATTGTAGAAGCAAGTATATCTGTACTGTTGTTTGCAGATGGGAGCGGGCAGAGACCACAGTGCTATGACCCAGGACAATGCTTGCTGGCTGGCTATACTGGCTGTAAGCCACATGGCCTACAGGTTGGAAAGTCTGTCAACGCCTTCACTTGGCAGGGCATTTGCTCCAAGATAAACAGTAGCTGCAGCTATGCAGTCCTTGTTTTCCCTCAACTAAGTTATTTCTCCAAAGAAGCAGTAACAACCAGAATCTTTCAGGGTTCAATCAGATGACACTGTGATTCAATCCTCTACCCACCCCATCCCATTTTAGGATATACCATTAGTACCCTAAAACTTTTTTTTAAAGATTTATTTATTTATGTATGAGTGCTTTATCAACTTTAGGTCAGAAGAGGGCATCAGATCCCACTATAGATGGTTGTGAGCCACCATGTGGTTGTTGGGAATAGAACTCAGGACCTCTAGAAGAATAGCCAATGCTCTTAATTACTGAGCCACCTCTCCAGCCCCTCTAAAACTTTTTTTTAAAAAAATGGATTTTCCTCCTACCTTCTGTCTGCTATTTTACCCTTAATCCCTTAGTTAATACAATGAAATGGAAGGAAGGGAGGATGAGAGAGAGAAAGGATTGAGGGAAAGAGAGAAAAAGGAGGAGGAGGAGGAGGAGATAATAGAGGAAATTTTTAGAAGAAGACAGAAACTATGAGAATCCTGTAAAGAATCCACTGAGATTCGCAGCAGCCATGGCAAAGATGGAATTCCTTGGCTGACTTAGCTCTCTGTTTGGCTTCAAACTCATTCTGTAACCGATGACCGCCTTGAATTCATGGCAGTCCTCTGGTCTCACCCTTCCATGTACTGGGATTATAGGTGTGAGTGACCACATTTAGCCTAAGAAAATGTTTTAAAGTAGATTTAAACATAAGCATCAAGGGAGGAAGAGAAGTGTGGATTTCTCCAGAGTCCTTAGGGTTGAATTCATTTTCAGCTTAGTTCTGGGTAAAAATGGCTCTGTCCCTTTTCTGTTTGTTTGCTCTTTGGAGACTTTTGATCCTAGGACAGGAATTAAAAGCAGTGTATTTGGTTTGTGGGCACCAAAAACATGCACTTGGCATCTACAGATGGAGAAGAAATGGAAAAAGAAGTAGAGAAAGTTCTCTCCCAGTTCCTGAGCCCATGTGTCTAGTACACATGAGCTACATAGCTCCTGTGGGCAGCAGTTGCCTTATTTATAGAGTGGATCCTGACTTTTCTAGTGTTTACTCTGAGACCTTCAGCTACTTGTGGTGGCTTCAATAAGTATAAATGGACTTTTGGGTCCCTAGCAAGCAAAAATGGCAAAAAAGGGGAAACTGAGGGGAAGGGTAGAGTGTGGGGATCAGCGCAGGGTAGTCTGGCTGCTCAAAATTGGAAGTTGTCTAGCTCTGTTTAGAGACATGAGGAAAGTTTGTGGTAGCCAGGAGTTTGTTTGAGTTGAAGATTGAGCAGAATATAGTTGGTGACTTCACTTAAAGGTTAGGTATATGTGGAGCGGGAAATGAAGAAAAGGAATAGGTGTGTGTGTGTGTGTGTGTGTGTGTGTGTGTGTGTGTGTGTGAAGTACCAGTTATGTTGGTACATACCCATAATTCCATCATTTGGGAAGGTGAGGGTGAGAAAGAAGGGTGATGAGTTTATGCCAGTCTAGACTACATAGGGAGACTCTGTCTTAAAAAAACCAAATGATAAATCACACACTCACAAACACACCCTAAAAAGCATTTCAAACTAAAGATTTCTTTTAAAAATGATTTCTTTGCAGCTCTTGAGAAAGTCTATTTTGCAAAGAGGAAAACCTGTGGTTGAAGGCTCCTTGGAGAAGAAGCCCCCATTTGAAAAACCCAGTATTGAACAGGTAAAATTATTTTGAACATCTCTTTTGCATGAATTTAAAGCCGAAGCACTCCTGTCAGCTTTTGTTTGCTATTGCTCAAACCTAGAACCTTGTGAATAGTCAGTATATACCATTAAGCTATATTCTAGTGAACTCTTCATACTTCCTTCCACATTTCTGTATAGGTCTTGCATACATCCCCACTCAGCTTCAAGATGTTAACACAAAGAAAATAGGAATTACCTGGGACACTCTGGGTCCCACAAGCATGCCTGAAATTACCTGGCGCCAGTGAGAAGGAAACAAGGAACACACAACAAACCTGATTAGGAGTTTATTGGGGAGAGAGATGTACAGACCTGGTGAAGCTCGTTGTGCGTGGGGGCGGGGGGAGAGAGAGAGAGCTGAAGATGGTGCATCCATCTTTTAAAGGCTGCCTAGAGCATGCGCACCAGGGGATGATGTGGCAGTGTCATACGTAGAAGACGGAGCTCACACTTGTGTGCAAGGGCTCACGCAGCTGTGTCATACGTAGATGATGGAACCATGCTGCACGTGGGTCATGGGGGAATCTTAAGATTCGCGGGGCCATTAGGCACTTCTGCCTGAGGGCTTGTTTGCACATGCCCTGGAACCCAGAAGTGTCAGCCATTACAGTGCTCACTGTAATAAATAATCTAGCTTCTGTCTTTTAGGCGTGTTGTGCACTTAGACTCCACTCTGTATGTAGGGGAAAATGAGTAGAATGTGTAGTTGGTAAGAATTCATAAAGTGTGCTTTTTCTTGCTCTTGATGTCTTAAAATCAAATCTTTGTCTTTTTATTTGGCACTGTGGAAAAAAAATGATTGAGGAGAGAGGGAATCATTAATGATGTGGAAAACATTGTATCCTGAGGTGTGTTTAATTCTAATTCTAGCTTTGTTTCTGTGATAAAATACTTGATTTTAGAAAAGCAGCTTGAAGAGAAAGGGGTTTTATTCAGCTCTCAACCTAGGTTGTAGTTTTTCATAGCAGGAAAGTCCCATGGCAGGAGCCCCTCAAAGCTGGTCAGAGCACAGTCACAGTCAAGAGCAGGGAGAAATGTATGCATGAGAATTGCTTATGTTCAGTTTGGTTTTTCCACTCTTAGGAAGATCAGGACCTCAGTCACTGGGAATGGTGCCACCTATAATGTATCTCATAAACTTGATTAAGATCATGCCCTGAAGACATTCCCAAAGGCCAAGCCATTGTCAACAGTCCCCCTCTAGGTCTCCTTCCCTGAGATCGATCCTAGGTCATCCAGTTTACAGAGCTAACCATCACCAAATGATACCAGAGTCTTTTACATAAATGACTTTTGTAAGTAAGTGTTGGGAGAACACATTTTTCTTTTCTTCCACTCCTCTTTATTTATTTATTTATTTATTTGAGACAGGGTTCATTTGTGTAGCCCTGGCTGTCCTGGAACTCACTATGTAGACCAGGCTGGTTTCACACTCAAGAGTGTCTGCTTCTGCCTCCAGAGTGCTGGGATTAAAAGCATGTGCCACCCCCACCCGGCTGAGAGTTAAGTTTCATGTTGATTCTAAACTAATAAGAGTTCAAGAACTAATAAGAGTTTTTGTTCTTTTATGTGATGAGATGGGAATATTCTATAGAAAGTTTAGATTAATCTCTAACGGTCTTGGAAAAATGCACATTTCTGAATGTTTTTTTCTTCCTCTGATATTCTTTAAAACTACAAGAGTGTTAATGAAGGTACAAATTTTAGTGTTTAGGTTGATGAAAGATAAGGTAGAAAGTTTTAAAAATTTCACAGAGAGAAAGAATCATTTATCCAAGAACCTCACTCTTCATGCTTTTTCATTTAAAGGGTTTTGACCCTTCCCATCTGAACCCATGATTTTCTCCTTGATGCTCCAGGATTTAAGGAGGGAACAGAATTGTAATTCTGTTTTTCCATTTTGTCACCTTTTCTTCCACTGTGAGGAGAAGGGAGTTTTATCCTGGGCTGTGGTGTTTATTTTGAAGAAAAGGGAACATTTTTTGTGGACTGAAAATGTCTGTTCTTTTGCTACAACAACTAAGGTCGTGTTCGTTCAGAGTTAGTGTGGTCACATAGCTACATGAACATGCTGCCTTCCACTCTTTCCAGGGTGTAAATAACTTTGTACAGTACAAGTTTAGTCACTTGCCATCAAAAGAGAGGCAGACAACAGTTGAGCTGGCCAAGATGTTTCTGAACCGAATCAACTACTGGCACCTGGAAGCTCCGTCACAGCGGAGACTACGATCTCCCAATGATGACATCTCTGGATACAAGGAGAACTACACAAGGTAATTGAGTCGAGGTACTGCACCCTGGCTCCAAACATGAAATCGCTATTTGCCTCTGCAGGAAAGGGTTGCCCAGTTATTATGGTGACTCCACCAACTCGTAGAACATGTCTATGTTGTTTAACTTTCAAGTTCTTAGTTTGCTTTCTAAATTCAATTTTCTATCTATCT
>NW_004949138.1:3019245-3021260 GCF_000317375.1 Microtus ochrogaster
TGTGCTTTTATATTAAAATTGTCTTCTTGTACCCACTGGCCTGGATTAATTAAATTCGCCTTCATCTCTCTGTCTGCCACGTAACTTGTGTGGAGGTCAGAGAGAGCAGGTTGTAGGAATTCATTCTCTCCTCTACCATGTGATACAGAGGGATGTGACTGAGTCCTCAGGTTTGCTGGCATGCACTGCTACCCAGTGAGACATTCCACTGACTCTGTATTTTGGATATATTAAACTAAATAAGGTTAACTTACACTTTTTTATTTCTTCAATGTTTCTACTATCTAATTTACAATAACTACATGAGCTGGTTGCATATGTCTTTAATTCCAACACTTGATAGGCAGAAGCAGGTCCATCTATGAGAAGACCAGTCTGGTTTACATTAGTGAGTTCCAGGTCAATCAGAGCTATATAACGAGACTTTGTCTCAAAGGAAAAAGATACATGAACTAATACATAGCTTGTATTTTTTTTTTAAGTTTAACCTTTTTGTATTAAGTTTAATGAGAAGAGTACAAAATCACATAACAAACTGAACCAACAAGACATGAAAGATAAGTTAGAAAACAAACAATTTGGCACATTCATTATACAAAATATAAAGACCTATATTTATCTTCATTTTAAACAGCAGTGGCCAATATTATCCATTTTATTTCTTTTCATGATATTCCTACTGTGTGTGTTTGATACAGGGTGCATGTAGCTCATGTAACTTTGGATTCTCTGTATACCCCAGGCTGGTTTTTAACATAGGATCCTCTGCTCAGTGTCATGAATTCTGAGATTGCAGGTGTGCAATACCAAGCCTGTCTTGTAGCTCTTAAGGAAGAAAATTATTGTTTAATCAATAAAGAAGGACCCCCCCCCAAAGCAGATAGTTAAAGGAAGAGGTTTGTGTGTGTGTACACCTGTGATTCTATGCACTCAGCAGAGCTGGAATGACTGGAAGCAAAATAAAACGAGGTATGGTGGCACACAGATTTTATTACAGTACCCAGGAAGCAGAGGCAGTCAGATCTTTGAGTTCAAGGCCAGGCTTATCTATACAGTGAGTCCAGGACAGTCAGTGCTACATAGAGAAGACTTGTTTCCAAAAATCAGTCAGTCAGTCAGTCAGTCAGTCAGTCAAACAAACAAACAGAAATAGATAAAATAAAGTAATAGTATAGGGTAGCATTTGGGAACTATCATAAAACAGGTAGCACATATTAATAGATACTTATGAAATAGCAAAAACAAAAAGTGGGTTTTGAGTGGACTCAAGGCTTATCTCTGTCTCTCCGAGCTGTTGACCAGTCTCTTCCCAGATACTTAGTTTCTTCTGTGAAGTTGTATTTTGTGGGAAGTTTGCACTGCTGTCTGGCACAAAACAGATTCAGGGAAATTTTTTTAACTCCCCTGTCTAAAACACAGTCTGCCAATGTGGAGTTGTGTAGCTGAAAATAGACAAGAGTAATGAGCAATTGAGCGAGAGTTCTTGGGCAGCTCAAATACTTCAACTGGAACGACCCAGAGAGATAACATGGCTGGTATGCAAGGACACACAAATTCATGAAGCAGTCCGTGTTATCTCAGTTTTCCCATGGTCTCCTAAAGATGCTATTGCTCCTAGACAGCAGTGAGTAATTTAAATAACATGATGCTCACATTCCCAAGCTGTGGGGTGGGTGGTTTTTAGTCATTTGATGGATATTGGTCATTGTTTGGGAGGGAGAAGTGGTCACAAGTTTTTATTGATTAGGGTCAGGGAGGTGCTAGGATACTAAACAAAGGAAATTAGATTCAGGGATCTCATTCTGATAAGAAAAAGGGGGATATATGGAAATGACAGGATAAAAGGGGAGGTTATTGAATCTACTTTCAAACTAAAAAAAAAACAACTACTAGTCTCAAATATTTTACATTATGGGTTTTTGTAAATTGATACAAATTTAGGGTTATTTTTGTTATATTGTATATGTTTCTACTCTTGTTTAAGATCTTTTTTTTTTTTTTTTTTTTTTTTTTTT
>NW_004949138.1:3021360-3027486 GCF_000317375.1 Microtus ochrogaster
TTTGGAGCCTGTCCTGGAACTAGCTCTGTAGACCAGGCTGGTCTCGAACTCACAGAGATCCGCCTACCTCTGCCTCCCAAGTGCTGGGATTAAAGGCGTGTGCCACCAACGCCCGGCTTTGTTTAAGATATTTCTGTATATTGATACAAATTTAAGGTTAATTTTTACAATATATGTATTTTTCTATTCTTGTTAAGGTATTGTACCCATGCAACTAATTTAAAAATGTAAAGTTCTAGTCCTTGAAAGCTTGTAAGGATAATAAAGAAAAGTTAACCGTTATCTATGACAGTCAAACTTGTAGTCACATTAGGTATTTTTTCATGATTAAACTGTTATACTTGTAGGTAGATGGTCTTCAAACATTTCAGAGACATACAGAATATGACATTTAAGATGCTTTAATAATCTAAGGCTTTTCATGATAGTGAGACATGTCTGGTCCTAGCAGCACCAGTCTACTTCATAGAAGGATGATGTGTATCAAAGAACTGATATATGGAGGGTTTTTTTCCATTGTGACAGAGGTAGTCATTTAGGCAAGAAATCGTCCTTGCCTTGACTGCTGACAGCATCCTGTACAAACTGGAGAGGCAGGACATAAAGGAATAAGACTGATGAGCTTTGCCAAGACAAGGTGCGACAGTCTTTCAAAATTCCTGCTTCACAGAGAAGTCTGACAGATATTCTGTGCCTGTAAGCTGAAGTTGGATGCCCCACCATTGCAGATAAAACTTGGGTGACTGTCCAGGAAGCCAACTATTTCTATAATTTCTACCATTTTCAAAGTTGCTTGGTTTGCACTTCTTGTTTATTGAAGTAATATAAAGTAATATAAAGTAATCCTTCTTGGGTCTCTGATAGGTGAAGATGAGATAGTTGTTATAGTTACAGTTTTCTTTGTTACCAAATCAAATTCAATAAGGAAACTTACAAAAGATGTGTAAAGTATATAAATTTGAGAGACATAACTGCTTAAATTGTTTTTCTAAGAAAATGTTTTGAAGTCTAAAAAAATAAAGTAGTTTTTGAGATGTTAATGCAAATTAGGATAAAAAGTGAATTTTTCAAGGTACAAAACTTTGGACTCACCAAGATAGGATAGATAATAGAAACTTTTCTCTGAATTTTCCATATGCAGATGAACTGGACATTCTGAATGTAAGTCTTACCTGATAATTGTTCTTATTGTTTATAGTTTTATTATATTAGAGTTAAAAACCTTCTCTTTTTGTTTAGACAAAAGGGAGAAATGTTGTGAAGTAAACTTTTTGTACACTGTGAAGATGTGTCTTTGCCAAGGCACTTTCTGATTGGTTTACTAAAAAGCTGAATGGCCAATAGCTATGCGGGAAGAGGTTAGGTGGGACTTGCAGACACCGGAGAGGGGATGAATCGAGATGCAGGACAGAAGTCAGAGGACAAAGAGAGGGAACAGGAGGTACAAGATGGGAGAGAGGTAAAATACCATGAGGCACAATGTAAATGCTAGTGGGACAAATCTAAGGTTGAGGTTGAGCTTTCGCAATTAATAGTAAGTCTCAGTGTCATTTTTTTGGTAGGCTGGTGGCCCAAGAAAAAAATCTGTTTACAGTGAGTGTTTGAATGAGACCTTTGAGGCTATTATGGCATCTGATAGAAACAGCAGAAGAAGGTAGATGCACTTACCACCCTGCTTGTTCTATCATGCCCTTTGATTAAGATAGGAAGCAAGGAGAAGAACCCAGCAAAGTTGGGGGAATTAAAGTAAAGAAACCCATACTTATGGACATACCATTAACATGAAAATGAGGCAAAATAGGATTTTCTGCTGTTAATATTGGGCTTAGAGATGAAGGTACTTGTCCCAGAGCTAAACTGTAAGGCTTTATTCAATAAAAAAATTAAAAAAAAAACCAACCTGAGGTAATGCACACCTATAATCTTAGTCCTCAGAATTTAAAGCCAGGAGGTCAGGAGTTCAAAGTCAGATTGAGCTACAGGAGAACCTACCACAAAATTCAAACTCAACAAAGCAGATTTAACAGTATTGCTTGTTACTATTTTGAATAAAAGGAAAAGTACTGCAAGTTTTTAATTATAATTTAGCCAGTTGTGGTGGCATGCCCCTTTAATCCCAGTACTTGAGAGGTAGAGGTAAGTGGGTCTTTGAGTTTGAAGTCATTCTATTCTATATAAGTAGTTCCAGGCCAATCAGGACTACAAAGAGAAACCCTATCTCAAAAACAAACAATAAAAGCTTTTATTATAAGTATAAACTTTTATAATTATAAATCTTTGTAGCAGAAATCCCACCTTCTTAGAATGTCAGCTGCCTTTAATGTGCTTTAGACCTGAGTCATCACCCCTCACTTTGGTGCCTTCTTTTAACCCCAGCACTCAGGAGCCTGGAGCAGGAGGCTTCTGAGTTCAAGGACAGCCTGCAGGAGACTCTGATTCACAGAGGGGTTGAGATAAGAGATAGAATACTTAAATAAGTTTTACTCTTTATCAGAAGTATAGCCATCTAAGCCAGGCTTGGTGGAACACATCTTTAATTCCAGAATTTCAGTAGCAGAGGCAGGTGGATCTCTGTGAATTCGAGGCTAGTCTAGTCTATAATGTGAGTTCCAGAACAGGCAGGACACAGAGAAACTATGTCTCAATAAACAACAAACAAATAAAGTCAACCAAAACAAAAAAGTATTGCCATCTATCGATATGATTAATATGGAAAATTACCAGATAATGCAATTAAAATAGTGCTAGGGTTATGAAGTGCACTATCAAGCCTGGTTTATGCAGTGTTGAGGACTGAATCCTGGGCATGCATGAAGGCAAGCACTGTCCCTACTGTGTTAAAACTCCAGCACTATTTTCTTGTCTTTTAATCTTAAATCTTAAATAGTGTCAGGATAGTCAAAGTTGCATGAAGTGGGACTTCTGATTACGAAAGTTTGTGACCAGGTAGCTCCTGTGTTTATATTTTCTTAATTAGTTATTGAGCTGGCTTCTTCTCATTTCCAGATACTTTTCCTGTTTCATTTATGGTTTTATTGCTGTGAAGAGACAAAGCAAAACATTTAATTGGGGCTGGCTTACAGTTCAGAGGTTTAGTTCATTTTTATGATGGGAAACATGGCAGTGTGCAGACTGACGTGGTACTGGAGGAGTTGAGAATTCTATGAGAGAGTTCTTGATCCATAGGCATCAGGAAAGAGACTGAGCCACACTATGCCTCAAAGCCTGTCTGACAGTGCCACTCACTATGGGCCAAGTATTCAAACATAGGAATCTATGGAGGCCATTTTTAGTCAAACCACCACACTTGTCATTAAGTGAGCACAATTAATGCCCAATAATATTGACTTCAAAACAGATGAATTTTGGAATTAGAGTAAGTAATGCTTTTTTGTAACAAGGTCACTTTCAATAATAAGTAAAATTCAAAATAATATTTGCACATGAAATATTAAGAGAGAAGGTTGAAAAGAAACAGAAGTAGCATATATAAGGTTTTAAGATTGTGAATCTCGGGAGATTGTTCAGTGGTTAAGAGCACACACTGCTTTTGTAGAGGACCTGTGTTTATTTTCCAGCACTCATCTTAGGTGGTTCATAACGACCTATAACTCCAGTTCCAAGTGATCTTACACCCTCTTCTGGCTTCCTCAGGCAGCTGGCACACACATAATGTAGATACCTACATGCAGGCAAAATAGCCATACACATAAAATAAAACTGAAAAGAAGAAAAGATTGTGAATCAAAGCAGATGCAGTAACGCTAACCTGCTTCTTCCTAATGAGTGACTTACGTAGCAGGATTGCTGTGAGTTCAAGACCAGGCTAGACTACAACCAGCAACTATAACTGTCTCAAAATATGGAGGTGGGACAGGGAGCAAGCAAAAACCCTCTCCCTTTTCTTCCATCCATCTTCTCTTTTTCCATCTTCAACAAAAATCGTACAGGGTAGGAGTGTGAGGATTAGAATTATTAAGCAAAAGGAACAGAGATATGAGAGAAATAAGAGACAGAAACACAGAACAGCATCGGGAGGAGCATTCAGTGAATACTGAATTCGCCTCATTTATTTTCCACACGCTCATATATTTCACTCCAAAAGGGGAAGGGGAGGCAAAAGACTTTATTAGCATGATATTAAGGAATAGACTTGAATTTTCTGATCTAGGTGGAGCTGATCCACCTCTATACCCAAAATCCTCATTCACCACACCCTAGGTCAGAATCTCTCCTGTTGTCAACAACATTGAGAGAGCAAAAATAAGCTCAAACTTTTGACTTCCAGTCAAGGAGGAACAAGCTCACAACTGTGGGTCCCCACATCCGTCCATCCCTCCCTCCATTCCCACTTCCCTGTGTAGCTCAGACTGATGTTGAACCTGCCACCCTCCTGCCTTAGCCTTCCAGAAACAGGAAATTATGTGTGTGTGTGTGTGGGGGGGAGTGTTAGCCACAAAACGACGTGAAAAAACGAGGCCACAGATGTGCACAGTGGTATGCTGCTCATTTCTATTCTCACTTCACCTTCCTTGCCTTTGGTGTCCTCGCTGAGGGAGGACGGGCTTTGATTTTTGGAAAGCAGCACCAACTTGGAAGAGGATGGTTTGCAAAATGGCTCATTCCCACAGGGTTTCCCTAGTTGAGAGCTGCCCTCTGGGACTCTCATGATTTCTGGTTTTTGCTGTTTCTGGTTCTCTATCATCACTACGGGAAGAAGCCCCTATTGGCAGCTCACTGCAAACCTGGTTCCTTGCTCATCCTACAGTACTGAAAGCAGTTTTGACTCTGAGCCTAGAGGGTGTACCTAGGCGACAGATGGTCAAAGCTTATTACTTCCTGCACCTGACTGGGTTTTCAACAGTCTTAGAGCTCTTTATCTTCTCCCCACAGCCTCAGTGGTAAGAGAGTGTTGCTTAGGCAATTCATTCAATTTTTTTTCATTCACTCACCCTGTATCATAAGAAAGAAGTGTGTGTGTGTGTGTGTGTGTGTGTGTGTGTGTGTGTATTTGAAAGGAAAGAGTGTTAATATGTAGCTATCCCAAATTGGCTTCAAACTTCAGTGAAATTTACCTCAGCCACTTGAGTTCTGGGATCATGAGAACATGTACCATCATGCTTAGTTGCATAGGTATTTATTTATTTTAGTGCATTTTATTTATGTAGTGTGTGTATATGCACATGTGCTCGTGTGCTCGTGTGTGTGTGTGTGTGTGTGTGTAGGTCAAAAGAAAAACTTGTAAGAATTGATTCTGGGTATCAGGGATGGAACATTGGTTGTTAGGCTTAGCAGCAAATGGCTTCCCCCTTGAGCAATCTTACAAAAGGGAATTTCTCTGTTGCTTTTCTTATTTCTTTCTCATTTATATAGTTTTTTTTTTCTTGTCAGTCCTGGAGATAAAACCTAGGAACTTGCTCATGTTAAGAAACCATTCGAAGGGCTGGAGAGATGGCTCAGTGGTTAAGAGCACTGACAGTTCTTCCTTTTTAAATTTTTTTTAAAAATTAAGTACTTTATACTATAAAAATAACTTACACCTATCAAATGGTTTATAGAAAAGAGTCATTTCCAACTCTATAATTAGGCAAGGTCATTTTGGCCATGTAGATGTGATATTATGTACATTTTTCAGATGCCTACTCTTGACTTCACATGGACAGTGAAGGAATATACCATACAACACATCCAGCTATAGTGCATTTGGACTTCAGTGACTCAGCAGCCACACTTCCCTTGTTGTTCAGTGAGTTAGAATCTCTGTCCTGGCCCGCAGAAGCATCCCTGCTGGCCTGCAGGAATTCTGGGGCTCAATCTTTAATACTCATCTACTTTAGCATCCAGAGTACTAGATTTATAGGCTATAACTCATGGACTATAATCTCAATATAAACACAGATTACAAGGGCTGGAGAGATGGCTCAGAGGTTAAGAGCACTGGCTGTTCTTCCAGAGGTCCTGAGTTCAATCCCCAGCAACCACATGATGGTTCACAACCATCTGTAACGAGATGTGGTTCCCTCTTCTGGCAGAACACTGTATACTTAATAAATAAATAAAATCTTAAAAAAAAAAAAAGCCGGGCGGTGGTGGCGCACGCCTGTAATCCCAGCACTCGGGAAGCAG
>NW_004949138.1:3027827-3032628 GCF_000317375.1 Microtus ochrogaster
AAAATCCAGTAATTAGCTGTTATTTGTCCCTGTTAAGGGGGCACTGAACAGTGTACTATTTCCATGTAGGTAGTCAAGTGGTAAAGTGTTGACTGAGGTTTCTGTCCTGCCCGGTTCCTGCAATCGTTAAGTCCCAAAGAAATCACGCAGAGGTCCACATTAATCATAAACTGGTTGTTATAACTTATTTTAGCCCATTATTCTTGTCTATGTTAACCAAATGGCTCAGTACCTTTTTCAGTGAGGCAGTCACATCTTGCTTCTTCTGTGGCCGGGTCACAACTGTAGAGGAATGGGCTTCCTTCTTCCCAGAATTCTCCTGTTCTCTTTGACCTGCCTCTACTTCCTGTCTGCTTATCCCGCTTATACTTCCTGCCTGGCTACTGGCCAATCAGTGTTTATTTAAAATATGATTGACAGAATACAGATCATTGTCCCACACCAGTAAAGCAGTATTGGATTTAAGGTTCCCTGCATGATGAAAGGAGGATGCCCACATGGAATCACAGGGGGTATATATGGGCCAGCTGGTCTCATCCCAGGCTCACTACCTGGTAGTGATCTTGTTGGCTGTCATCATAGGCCTATTCAATTAAGCTTCATTGCCTAGCAGGTCTCTGTGACTGGGTGTTTTGGAAGACTGTGACTTGGTAGCCCACTGATGGCACTTGTCTCCTCTTCTTACAGGTGGTTGTGCTACTGTAATGTACCACAGTTCTGTGACAGCCTACCTCGGTACGAAACCACAAAGGTGTTTGGGAGAACATTGCTTCGCTCAGTCTTTACCATCATGAGACGACAACTCCTGGAGCAGGCCAGACAGGAAAAAGACAAGCTGCCTCTTGAGAAACGCACATTAATCCTCACACATTTCCCAAAGTAAGGGCTCTACTTGTGGGCTTTGCTTTATCCTGCTCTGAGGTTATGGAGAACATGCCAAAGTCTACTTAAGTACTAAAATCATGCACATTAGGGAAAGTGTCAGAGAGGAAGAAGGACTTTCCGTTCCCAGATTTCTCAGCTTTCCATACAGCAAGCCTGTACTTACTTTGTTTTTATTTGTTCTTAGTTTTTGAGACCCTAGCTGTCTTTAAACTCACTATATGGACCAGGCTGGCATTAAACTCACAGATATCTGCCTGCCCCAACCTCCTGAATGCTGGGGTTAAAGGTATATACCACCACTTCTGTCTTAGTTAGGGTTTCTAGTGCTGTGAAGAGACACTATGACCATAGAAACTCATAAAGGAAAGTGTTTAATTGGGGCTGGCCTACAGTTTCAGAGGTTTAGTCTATTATCACTGTGGTAAGAAGCATGGCAGTATGCAGGTAGATATGGTGCTGGAGAAGGAGCTGAGAGTTCTCATCTTTACCCTCAGGTAGAAGCAACTGTGTACCACAGTGAGTGTAGCCTGAGCATAGGAAACCTCAAAACCTGTCCCTATACTTCTTCCAACAAAGTGACACCTACTCCAACAAAGCCAAGCCTCCTAATAGTGTCACTCCCTTTGGGATCCATTTTCTTTCATAACACCCCTGACATCTGACTAGCACTTGTTAAGTTAATTAAATTTCTTTAACAATTTCTTATATGTATATGATGCATTTTTATTGCTCTGACCTCTACTCTCTTTTATTGCACACCCCTCTTCTATACTAATTTATTTTCCATATTCACACATTCTTGTTTAGTTGTGTCCTTCTGTGTTCTACTCGGACTGTCTGTGTGACCATGGGGTTGGAACTATCCATTGTATTCTGTGGGTTCACCAGTGGACACAACTGAAGCCAATGTCTCCTCACCCCCAGCATCTATCAGTACCAATAGTTTTTTGTGACTGACTGGAGAGAGGGCCAGTTTTGTGCAGTCACAGCCTTTATATGGCTCTATGTATTTCAGTTACCACAGTGTTAAAGATGGATGAGAGAGAGCATGTAGGTGCTGTTTCTGTCCATTCTGGGGGTGCAGAAGAACCTAGGTAATCCTCTCTGAGCCCTGGTGAAGTTCACCCTATGAAAAGCAAGCTGCCAGAGCTGGGGAGGAAGCTTCCTCCTCTGAACTGTTGCTTCGAGAATACACACTCTCTGTGACTCTTGGATCTTGCTTTGCTGATATGTTATAGAAAAGGAAATTTGGGCTGGGCGGGGGTGGCGCATGCCTTTAATCCCAACACTTGGGAGGCAGAGGCAGGTGGATCTCTGTGAGTTTGAGGCCAGCCTAGTCTACAAGAGCTAGTTCCAGGACAGGCTCTAAAGCCACAGAGAAACCCTGTCTCGAAAAACAAAAAAAACAAAAAACCAGAAAAACAAACAAACAAAAAAGGAAATTCAGGTGCTATATTCTGGATTCTGGACCTTGAGACCTCAGGCCTCATGCATTGGGTATGTAGTCTGCCAGTGAGGTCCATCCTCAGGTTAGAACCCTGAGTCTAGTCTAGGAAAGAGGGTGTCTACTGGAGAGGAACTAAGTGTGGCTACAGCTCATGGCTTGTTGAGCAAGGACCGCAATACATGAATGACAATACACAATACGGTTGGGTTTTAGGGGGTGGATGGAAATTTTTTTTTTAAAAAAATTCTACCTAGGTTGGTGCACAGTGGATAAAAAGTAAAGATTCGAGAGCTACCAGGGGTGACGAGGCATTTCTTTCTTCCCTGTCCTACCAGGAGTAACATATTCCCTTCCTCTTGAACTGAAAACTCTCCATTTGGAACACACTAGGAGAGGCAATTTTGTATTCTTTGATCAAAGATTATTGAAATTTTGCTTTTGGGAAACTAATATTTGGATTTCTTTGATTTTTTTTTTAATTATGTATACACACATCTGTATGTGGTCTGTGTATGTAAGCACGAATAGCTGAGAAGACCAGAAGTGCTTGGTTTGGCTAGAGCTTGAATTGTAGGCAGTTGTGAGTACTTGATGTGGGTTCTGGGAATTGTAGGCAGTTGTGAGTACTTGATGTGGGTTCTGGGAATTGAATTTGACTCTTCTTTACAAGATCAATATATTTTCTTAACTGCTGAACCTTATGTTTAGCCACAGAAAAACTGAATTTTTATTATCAAGATATTGTTATTGAGTTACCCAATTTGTGTTTCAGGAAAGATGTTAACAGTTCTTGGGTTTTTTGTTTGTTTGTTTTGTTTTATTTGTTTTAAATATTTATTTATTTATTTATTATTTATACAATATTCTGTCTGTGTGTATGCCTGCAGTCCAGAAAAGGGCACCAGACCCCATTACAGATGGTTGTGAGCCACCATGTGGTTGCTGGGAATTGAACTCAGGACCTTTGGAAGAGCAGGCAATGAATGCTTTTAACCTCTGAACCATCTTTCTAGCCCAACAGTTCTTGTTTTTTTTTTTTGTTTTGTTTTGTTTTGTTTTTCGAGACAGGGTTTCTCTGTGGATTTGGAGCCTGTCCTGGAACTAGCTCTGTAGTCCAGGCTGGTCTCGAACTCACAGAGATCCGCCTGCCTCTGCCTCCCAAGTGCTGGGATTAAAGGCGTGCGCCACCACCGCCCGGCAACAGTTCTTGTTTTGAGAGAAGATCTCAGTCTGTAGTCTAGGCTAGCTGTGACTCAGAGTTTTTCTCTACATAAGCCAGCCTTCATAGTGGTGGGATTACAGGTGTTTATCACCAAATCTGGCTCTAAACATACTTTTCTAAAATTTAAGAATAAGTTAGGTACTGAGTTGGGAGGTAGGGATCAACTAAATTGAAATGTGTCAAAACTGTATGTGGGAACCTGTTACTTTGTAAGCTGATTTGAAAAATAAAAGTAAGGGAGAAAAAAATGTACTAAGCAGAAAGGTTCAAGGACTGGGGGTGTCCCTCAATGACAGTTTTTGTCTCCTGGGGGTTTTATCCCCAACATTATTTGTGCTTATATGCTCAAGTGCACACACACACATGCACACATACAACAACAACAACAACAATAGAAATCTTTTTCTGATTAAGATTACAGAACTCTCCTTGACTGCTGGATCCGAATCCAAAGGCTAACGAAGGAAATGCTGTGGCTAGTGGTGAAGGGCTTGAACCAAGTACTCAACATTTACAGTATCAACTTTTTCTAAGATGAGATGAAGGCATGCTCAGCAGGAAGCAAAATTCCAGCTATGAAATGTATAGGATTCCAGGCGAACGTCTAAGTTGCATGCTACCCCAGCTAGAAAGTGTGTGGTTCTGATTATGCAGCATCACAGAGGTCATGTCTCAGGCTTTGAAAGCTCCTTTCCTCCATTTTAAAGCAATCTCACACTTAATGTTTCTAATTTGCCACTTAAGGAGCGTTCTGCCTTCAGAGGGTAGCGGTCTGTCTCTGTCAAGGGACATAGAGGGAACCTGAGTCCCATACCTGTTGTAGTGCTAATGTAGAAATTTAATTACTTTGTATAGTGGCTGTTTTATTAGTTTGTATAATAACAGTAATATTATTTTTGCCCTTTGTAGATATTTGCTAATTATAGTGTGTTGTTCGCTCAGCTCACAGTTCTGGCATGTCTGTGTGCTGAACTGAGAAATCAATGCTGCTCTTTTTCCTTCTTCTGTTACTAATGGTAAAAATACCACTCACGTCTTTCAAATCTCTTTTCATAGCACATGATAACATTGGAGGCTGTTGGGGGTTTATACATATAGTTTTGGCTGTTAACCCAGGTGCATTTGAACTTGGCCATATATGCCAGATGGAGATCTAGTACCTATTTCACCTATAGAACCTATTTCTCTGGTTTGTTCCTAAATTTCATACCCTTCTTCCTATCTTTATATGTTGCTTTTTCTTTCTT
>NW_004949138.1:3032803-3040770 GCF_000317375.1 Microtus ochrogaster
CCCTGCTTTTTCTTTCATTACTTGACTTTATTTATTTATTTAAATTTCTTTATCTCTCATGTATTACATCCTGACCCCAGTTTTCCCTCCCTCCAAACCTCCCAGTTTTCCCTTTCCTCCATATTATTTATTTCTTGAAACAGAGTCTAACTATCTAGCCTTGATTTCTTGCTGGTCTGGAACTTTCTATGTAGACCAGGCTGCCTTGAACTTACAGAGATCCACCTGCCTCTGCCTCCCAAGTGTTGTGATGAAAGGCTTGTACCCAGCTCTTATTAATTTTGCAGTTCTGAGACTGAATTTAAGGCTTCTTCATACATGTTAGCCATATCCCTAGCCTTTCTCCCCTTCCCCTCCTTTTTTCTTTTGTGTGTGTGGAAAAAAGTAATGTGGTAACATTGGGGTATCTTGCTTTTGACCTCCAAAACTTGAGATATATTTATAGTGGGTTGAGGAGTGAGTAAGTACTCACCATCGGTCTCAACCCACACCCTGCTGTTTGGTAGTCAAGGGTGCACCTTACATGTTTCCATGGGTGCAGTGGATTCTATTTATAGTAACTAAGCACATCAATCCCTCACAACACTGTCAAGTAGTAAGAGATGTGTTCAGATGTGCTAAGGAGATGTGTGACTCACAGCGTGATCTGTTATTCAGAATGAAGTTCCAGAAGCTACAGAAGCAGTGCAGGTAGGTACCTAGTCAGGACACAGCAGCATGGTGGCGGTGATGGCAATGACAGCTACATAGAGAGCTGGCATCTTCTGGGAGGCCCACCGAGGATGCATCTGGTCAGTATATTAGTACTCTGTAGCCAGTGTCCTACCAAGTGAGGCAGGAGTAAAAGGAGAGGTTTGTAGAAACACTTTCCTCTATTTCAATAGACAGAAATGACCATCTGAAATCATCACTTGAGTCTTACTTCCAATATATATTATGGTTGAAGTAGAAACCCTGTCCTAGGGTTGCTACAAGTGACTGAGGCTTTTTGATTCTGGTAACAAAGGTTTATTTTTATCTATTTAAAATGTTTTTATTTTATTTTGTTTTATTTTTTTTTGTGTGGATGTTTTTATTTTATTTTGTTTTATTTTTTTTTGTGTGGATGTTTTGCCTGAGTTTTTTTTTTTTTTTGTGTACCTTGTGCATGCATGGTATCCATGGAAGTCTGAAGAGGGCATCAGATCTTCTGAAACTGATATTATAGATGTTTGTGAGCCACCATGTAGGTGCTCAGAATTAACCACCCAGCCATTTTTTCCTACCTATATCTTTTAATTAAAAATATTGTCATTATTTCTTTGAGAATTTCATGTATTTTGATCACATCCATCCCCACCAACTCCTCCCAGATCCACCCCTACCTCTCTACTACCCTTTATGTCCTCTTTTGTCTTTAAATGACCCATCAAGTCCAATTTGTCCTGCCTTTATACTTTTCTGGTTTTTTTTGTTTGTTTGTTTTTTTGATACAGGGTTTCTCTGTAACTTTGAATCCTGTCCTGGAGCTAGCTCTTGTAGAGATCTGCCTGCCTCTGCAGGGATTAAAGGCGTGTGCCATCATGGCCCCACACCCCTTATACTTTTCCTTGTGGGACTATCTACTGGAGCTTGGTTGATTTACCAGGAGACATGCCCTTAAAACTGACTTTCCCTTTCCCAGAAGCCATCAACTGTCAAATGACCTTTCAGCTGGGGTGGAGACTTGTGAGAGCCCTGACCTCTCTCCAACCTGAAATCCTGACTGCCTTGATCTAGCCAGAGTGCAGTTATATTGTCATGTCCAGAAGACAGTGTATTGCTGTATTGCCTCAGTCTTTCTGACATCTAGCCCTTACCTCCTTCTTGTTCCCTCTTCTAAGATGGTCTCTGAGCCTTGGGGAATACTTGCCAGCCCTCCTTAGACTCATTCCCCAGGGAAAGGTGAGTAGGCTATCTGTCCATTCTGCAGCCCCACAACACAGGACAATCAGGCACAATAGGGGTCAAGTCAAAGCAGGAACTCAGTTTACTACTGTGAGCGTCAGCTTATATAGGTTATGTGACATCGTGTGATGTGGGGGTTCCTCCAGCCAATAAGAGACAGCCAAGCCCTCCCTCTGACTAGAGGGGCGTTTACCTAGATTTTACTGTCTCATCCTCAGCAGCTTTGAGACTATTCCTCAAACTTGAGCCAGGCTTTTCTCTGTCCTACAGGCCTCGAGGTACAGGCCCTGAACTTGAGCCAGGCTTTTCTCTGTCCTACAGGCCTCGAGGTACAGGCCCTGAACTTGAGCCAGGCTTTTCTTTGTCCTACAGGCCTCAAAGTACAGGTCCTGAGATAATTTTGGCCCAACAAATACTTATAATTTTTAGAAGGTCACTCTTGTTTATTGTTGTTGTTTTTTTGTTTGTTTGTTTTGTTTTGATTTTTTTTGTGTGTGTGTGCCTAGGTTTCTGTCCATGTTGGAAGAAGAAGTGTATAGTCAAAACTCTCCTATCTGGGATCAGGATTTTCTGTCAGCCTCCTCCAGAACCAGCCCACTAGGAATCCAAACAGGTACCTTTCCTTTTACATAAATCGGAGAGCAACCAGGAAGATCAAGTCACAGTGTTAGCTGTTATTACCTTTGTATTTATTTGAGTTTCTCATAAGGAAATGGATGCATAGAGCCAATAAGTCTTGTATATGCATTACCCTAACTCACATTATGGTGTTGTGTATTTGTTGATGAGCAGCACAAGCACAAACACAAACCAAGCAGGTACAGCCACATTAAGGACAGGAAATCTTTGTTTGCGTAGTCCAGTTAGTGGAGGATCAAATTCCAGGAAGCTCAGCTCTGTCATGAAATGCTGGGCTTTTGAAGATACTTATTCTATTAGTATTCATTTTCTTTTCTGTTGATGTAATAAAATGCTCTGACAAAAAGCAATCTAGGAGATAAAGGGTTTATTTTGGCTTGTAATTCCAGAGGAATAAGTCTATCGTGACCAGGAAACCGTGCAACAGGTAGGGGAAGGCATGGTGGCAGACACAGGAAGCTGGCTGATTACATTTCATCATCACACAGAAAGGCAAGAGAGAGAAAAACAGGGGTCGGGCTATAAAATATCAAAGCCTTGTTCCAGTGAGGGTACTTCCTCCATCAAAGGTCCACTTCGTAATGATTCTATCACTTCCCAAAACACCACTCTTAACTAGAGACCAGTTGTTCAACTCCATGAGCCTATTGGGGCCATTTTACATTGTGACCACAGAGCAGTCAGTAGTAAGCTATGCCCAGAAATCAAGCTTCAGCCTGTTTTTTTCAGCTGTGATATCTGTTTTATGAAGAATGGTGGGATGGTGGGCAGAAGAAGGTGATCCTGGTTTCAGTATGTAAAGTACTTCTCAGTGTGACCAGGTTGTTCTTGCTATTGTCTTTATCAGTGCCAAGTTCCTCTTTATAATATACTAGGAGTTTTGACAGACGTATACAGTTGGGGGTAAGTATTCCTACTTAGTTTTTTGGTGAAAGATCTCTGGAAAATATCTTTGTATGAAAACCCCTTTTACCTCTGCCAGATTAAATTCCTCCCCTTCTGGTCAGGTTACTGCCATAGCGCTAGATAGACAAGGCAGAGGTTTTCTCTGTAGCTAAGGTTGTACCCTTAAGCTAGATCATACACTCTGGTGGAACATGAAGCCAGTCAGAAAGGAGCCGTTTTCTCTTGCTGTAATTACAACGTGTTCTTTGTTGGGAAAGTGGAATATGCTCACCTCCATTGCCATGTCTACATGCTACAGTGATGAACGGCTGTCATCATGATGGTGCTGGGGTTCTGTAGGCTGCTCCAGTATGTCAGCTACTCCAGTATGTCAGCTACTCCAGTGTCTTCTGAATCTCTCCAGCCTCTGTTTACATTGCTTCTCTATATTTTGAGATCCAGAAGCCTGTCTGCAGCTTTACTCTTGAACACATTTTATAGGTATAGAGGAAGGCATAATCTTTGCTTGTTTCTCAGACTAGCCTTAAACTCTTGGGCTCAAGCAACTTTCTGCCAAGTATCTGGGACTGCAGTTGCTGCTGTACCCCATTTTTGTTGTGATTCAGTTGCCTACAGCTAGAAGTGTCAGGGGTTGGTGGCTTATTGTCACTAGGCTTGCTTATTCTATTGCCTGACTTGGCTACTGGGAACATCTTCAGAATGAACCACTACTCCCAGGAAACCTGATTGAATGAACTCTTTGGGTACCTGTGCTATAGAGTTACTGAGAATATTCACTACCTACCCCCTCTCACTTCTTTAGCTACAAATCAGTGGCATACCCAGGAAAGCGGCATACCACAATGTATAATGGAAACCAACAAATAAACCACAGTTTATTTGGAAATAAACCTCTGGTGTATAGAGCAGTTACCAGCTCAATACTACAAGGCACTCTAGCCTTAGGATTTGACACACAATAAATAAGAATTGCTTCCCTCCAATTCACTTTTCATGTGTATGTGCTCTCTGCCTTCACACATACACACACACACACACACACACACACACACACACAGAGTGAGTGAGAGAGACAGATAGACACATACACACCCTTCATTATATCTCTGCTGTATCCATTTTTCTGTTGTTATGAAATAACACCTTGACCAAAACCAACTTATAGAGGGAAGAGTTTATTTTGGCTTATGGTTTCAGAGGGCAAGAGTCCATCATTCCTGGGATGGAATGGAAGCTGGTGGCAGGAACAGAAAACTGACCAATCATGTTTCATTTTTGTAGGAAGCAGAGAAGGCAGGAAGGGAGTGGGGTGAGGCTGCAAGCTTCCAAAGCCTGCCTTCAGTGAAGTACTTTCTTCAGCAAAGCCACACCTAAGTATTAAATAACCTCTCCAAACTGCACCGCCAGCCTTGGATGAGATATAACAGAGCCCATGGGGGAACTTTTCTCATTCAAACTACCACACATACTGTATTATGTATTTTCTCAAAAATCAATACACAGTTACAAATATTCCCACTTATGAACTCCTCTCAGAGCAAATCACATTTTCTTCTATGGAAACAGTGTTCTTGTTAAAGCCAATAAGTGTATCTGGATGCAGTACATTCTAAATCTGTTCGGTGATTTCTAATCCCCGACTCTCTAGTATCTTGATGCTCTGTGGCTTTACTTTAGCTGGCTTTATGGTGCTGGGCAGTCATAGGATGGCCTCATCATCTCATGTGTACTTGGCTTCTTTTCTAAGAAAAGAATCATCTAACATCTGTTTTTCCTTCTCTTGGGGCAGTGATCAGTCCTCCTGTTACTGGGACAGCATCTTTCTGTACAAATGCCTCTTCCCATGAGCAGATCAATGGAGATAGAACAAGTCCTGGTTGCAGAGGTCCTTCTGGGCTTGAAGCAAACCCAGGTAAGCTATGGAGGGAACTCAGTCATCAGCAGAGTCCTGAACTACATTCAGACCCACTCACAGTTATGTTCTTATGACTTTAATGGCTGGATGCCACTTTGCTTTAGACTTTGGGGATGTACTACTGTGTCATTAACAAACCTACAGTGCAGAACTGTTGTTATAAAAACTTGTACTGGGTGATAATAGCACACACTTTTCAACCCAGCACTCAAGTGGCAGAAGCAGGTGGATCTCTCAGAGTTCGAGGCCAGCCTGGTCTACATGTCCAGTGCTACACAGACAATCTCTGTTTCATTAAACTTAAACAACCAACTTGTCATTACAGCACCCATGTGGTATGTCCTTTGGCAGTCATCGAATTTCAGCTAGTCTCAGAACTCTGTGGTCTCATTTTGGGTTTGGCTTGGCTAAAGCACTTAATGGGAAACAACTTTCCTTCATGTGTATCTCTTCCTTCTCTGGGGACGTTCTTCTGGCAGTGGCATCACCTCAGGTTTGTTTGAGGTACATGATGCTGTCTTTAGGCAGAACTCCTTTGCTGCTCAGCCCACAGCCCTTAAAGTGAGTGCACTTAAAAAAAAAAACTTTTCTGTCTTGAGATGGATGACTCATTCTGTCATCAAAAGAAATCAGATAGATACACATGGAGTCACAGTGGGGGAGAAAGGAAGAAATGCCATTGTCAGTTCCTTCAGTGTTCACATGCAAATCATGGGTTATGATTGCTAGTCAAATATCTGAAGACAATCCTAATCTCCAGAACCAACTTTCATAGATTTGGTGGAATTGGAACCAAGGCCATGTAGTGGATTGTACATACACTATGGTACCTTTTCTATAGACTATGTGCTTTATAGTACCCTGCTTTTTAAAGTTAGTGAGCATACGGTGTGGAAGTGTGCTTACTAGACTGCATACTGAAGGAACAAATTATATTTGGACGTTGAAAAGCTACCCCTCCTTTTTAAAAACAGGTAGTTATGTGTATCTTTGCTGTCTTAGAAATTGCTTTGTAGACCAGGCTGGCCTCAAACTCACAGAGATATGCCTGCCTTTGCAGAGTTGAGTTTAAAGGCGTGTAGCACTGTGGCTGATTTCAAGTTACTATTCCTATTTTTCATTTAGTTACTGCACTGGGGATGCGGCTCAATGGTAGAGTGCCAGTCTGACACATATGAAGCCCTGGGATCTAGCCTCAACAAAAACACCACACACACACACACACACACACACACACACACACACACACACACTTATAAAAAATAAGTGTAGGTTATTATAGTGAAAGAAAGTAAAAGTAAAATAGTAAAAGAAAAAAGCCAGAAAAAGCAAGTGTGGGAATGGAAAGGAGGAAAGGTGATGACAAGCTGGGTAGGGTTGCTATAATCCAGGCATTTCTAGGCTGAAAAGGAGGCCTAGGATTTCAGGATTAATTTAGGTTACAGAGTAAGTCAGCCTCCAGACGGGGTTACATGAAATGTGTTTACATGCCTTAAACACAGGAAGAAAAAGAAAAACCTTCTATGTTTCACATTCCCAGGAGGAACACGGGAGAAAGCTCTCTGTTGGGGACCAGCCTCAACAAAAATACCACTTGCCAGGGTAGGTGCATGGGGATTTAGAAAAATTAGTAAAGAATACGGAGATGCATGAAAAATAATACAACAGAAAAGATAGGATAGTATCGGAAGGGAATTCATTTAATTTCCGATTGCTTAAAATACCCCTGGTCCCAAAAGTTAGGAGTAAGATAAAAAATTGCATTAACATGATACAAGGAAATGAAAAAATGAGCAGACCAGTTAAAGATTGCAGGCTACAGTCACAGTTAAACATTCTGTTGCTAGAACAAAACCAGTTACACTCACACCCTAGACCAAAATCTTCTGTAGGCAAACCACTCCAGGGGTGGAATCCAATGTTATCTTCTTAAAGGAACTGGAACCTTAGTTGGATCCATAGACTTTTATTTGAGGTAGAAACATATCTACTTCTCTATACTGGAAATACAAGGTCTGGCTATTAGCCACACCTGTTGACAAAAACCTTGAGAGAGCAGAATTCTCTGGTCTGAATCTTAGTGGGATCTGTGTTTAAGGTAGAAACACAATAACCTTGAAGAAATAGAGTTAAGTCCCAACTCTCTGACCTTTAGTCAAGGTCAATAGGCTCATATTTTTGGCCATCCACAGCTGTCTGTGCCTTTGCATATTTTCCCAGCCAGTGCTCTTGCTCTCCTTGTGAACTATCATTTTTATGATAAAATATTCTAATCCCCCCAAAGTTTACAACATTTGAGTGTTAAAATGGGCCCATTTTATAATGAGAAAATTAACCATTTTAAAATTATTTATTTAAATTTTTATTATTTTTCCTGTGTATGTATGTGTGGTGTACATGTGAGTGTATGGAATACAAATGGTATACATATGAGTGTGTGGTGCACATGCATGTGGTATACATATGAGTGTGTGGTGCACATGTGGCATACATATGAGTGTGTGGTGCACATGTGGTATAGGTGTGAGTGTGTGGTGCACATGTGGTATAGGTGTGAGTGTGTGGTGCACATGTGGTATAC
>NW_004949138.1:3041130-3049808 GCF_000317375.1 Microtus ochrogaster
TGAGTGTATGGTGCACATGTAGTATACATATGAGTGTGTGGTGCACATGTGAGGGTGTAAGGTATACTTGTGAGTGGTGCACATGTGAGTGTGAGTGGTGCACATGTGAGTGTGTGTGGTGCACATGTGAGGGTGTATGGTACACAAGTGTGTAGAGTTTCGAGGCCAGTCTGGTCTATGGAGGGAGTTCCAGGATAGCCAGAGCTGTTACACAGAAATACCTTGTCTCAGAAAACAATCAATCGATACAAAAAGGTTATTCTTCCTTCTTGCTCCACTTTATTCCTTGAGGCAGGGTCTTTCAGTTGACCCTAACACACACAGATAAAGGTTAGTCTAGCATTTCAGCTTGCTGTAGAGTTATTAGGTTCCTCCTCGCAAGGGCTGGAATTGCAAGTGAGTCACCATGCCTGCCTAGCTTTTGTAAGTTCTGATGATCCGAATTTTGATCCACACTTTTGTAAGGCAAGCACTTTTACCATAGCCATCTCTGCAGCCCTGTTTTGATTATTAAAAGTAAGACAATTTACTAATATTTTTCAAATATATATGAAGATACCTAAATATATATATGAAGATACCTAAATATAATATATATACGCATGTGTACACCTATTAATTTACATACCATATGCAAATTAAGATAAGTGGGATTATAAAGAGAAATAATCAGATCAACCAGCACTGAAGGTTTGAGAAACAACTTAGTTAATTCTTAAAAGCAAGCAGACAAAAGCAGAAAAGAGAATCTAGGTATTTGAAAGACTTGCTCTCTAGGCTTGGGCTACTGGGTGCTCATGGATTATTCTTGAAAAACAGAGATTCTTGTTAAATGCTGAGCCTCCTCTCCAGCCCCAAGCACATGTTTCTTCTGCAGATATAGAGGTTGGTGTCATTATTCTTTCTATGAAGACATGCACATTTATAAACTAAAACCAAAAACAAAAGCAACAGAAACTTCTCATTTGGGGTTAATAAAACATTTTTTAACAATTTTTGACATTTATGATTACAGACATTTATATTACAGCTTTGAACTCCCTGTGCAGCCAAGGATGACTTTGAGCTCTCAATCCTCCAAGAATAATGACACCAACCTCTGTATCTGCAGAAGAAGAAACATGTGCTTGGGGCTGGAGAGGAGGCTCAGCATTTAACAACATTGACTGCTCTTGTAGAGGACCAATATTTGGTTCCTAGTACCCAACAGCTCATAGTTGCCTATATATAACTCCAGTTCCAGGGAATCTGATGCTTTTGTCTGTCCTCTCTGGGCAACACACACACACACACATGCACGTGCACATGCACGCACACATGCACGCAAACACTCACATAAAAATACCTTTAAAAAAAGAAACATGGGTGGTTAAGAGCACTGCCTGCTCTTCCAGAGGACCCAGTTTCAATTCCCAGCACAACTCTCTAACTCTAACTCTAACTCTCTAACTCTAGTTCAGGCCCACATACAGATAAACCAGCAGGTAAAACAGGAAGTAATACACGTGAATAAAAATAAATTAAAGAAACATAGTAACTCATATGCCAAGGAAACATCTTAGAAAACAGGCAGTCTTTAAAGTGGATCTGAAACTGGCAATGGTGCTGATCTCCTTTCTCTTCCACCACCAGCCTTTCTCCTACTGGAAGGCTGGGGACAGCTATCAGTGCTATCAGAAAATTAGATGGTGTACACCTATTATCCCAGCATTCAGGAGGATTGCCAGAAGTTTGACCTGATAGTCAGTATTAGACCAGCCATGCCTCACCCCCAGATTCCCTCCCCAAAATAAGTTAGATTCATTAGGTCATATTTTCCATTTCAAACCATCCATTTTTTTTTTTGCCTTTTATTTTGAACATCACAGGAGAAAAGAGAAAAATGAACAACTCTCATGCTCCGGAGGAAGCCAAGAGATCCCGAGTGTCGGGGGATATTCCTGTGGAATTGATCAATGAGGTCATGTCTACCATCACAGACCCTGCAGTGATGCTTGGACCAGAGGTCAGCAGGGGGAACCCAGCAGGCAGCTGAGAAGGCCTTTCTGGTCTCCCTGCCACATCAGCTGTCAGAGATGTAGGTGGAATGCTGAGGACACACTGGGGGAGGGCAGGAATGGCCAACCAAGATGTGGTCCCCCTTGACGAATATCAATTACAGGGCCACAAACCACAGTTTCGAGTAGTTGGAAACCTTTCCATCTTGTAGTGCACAAAGCCTGTGATAAAATCCTTGTAGTTCACCTGGAGGTTCCGCAGTGTTCACATGCCATTTCCCTGTGTTTACCTCCTCTTTCCTCCCCTCTGGACCTTTTAGAATCATTTCAGAGTTCCAAACAGATGAAATAATAGCTCACACCCTATGCGTTCTCCTGTGTCTCATATGAAAGCAATTCTCTTGTATTATCCTACAAGTTAGCACTCAGGAAATTTAGCTTTGTTACAAGGGTCTCTGGTTTAGGGTTGGCAGATTTAGGGTTGGCCTGCCAGTCAGATTTGCTATTTAACTTGTGGGTTGAAGTAATTTTTCTGCCTCAGTTGCCAGCTAGCTAGAAGTAAAGGTGTGCACGATCAGGCTAGGCTTGTAACTGTTCTAATGGACTGTATTATCTGTACACCACTGCACTTAGCAGAAATTAAACAATTGAGGCTTGGAATGTATGTCTTCCAAAATAAAGTGTTCATCCCTAGACTTCTCACTGAAAAATTGCCTGCCTGTTAGCCTAATATGCAATATCCAATATATATATATATATATATATATATATATATATATATTAACCTATATCCAATGATCGGTTATCATTTTACCAAATTATGCCATTCAAAACATGTATTGCTATTGTGGGAGGCTCAGTTAGAAACTGAGCATGGAATTTAGTTTTCATTTCTTCATCTCTTTAGTGTGTATTTTTTTTTTGACAGATGTCATGTAGTAGGCTGATCTTGGACTCATTATAGAGCCAGGATGAATGACCTTGAACCACCACATAATGTTCTGGGGATCAAATCCAGGGCTTCCTGAATGCTGGGCAAGCACCTTACCTCTGAGCCCCGTCCCATCTCTTCAGTCTGTTTTAACTGAAGCAGTTCTCCCCGGCCTTTCCCCTTCTTTTGCAATGCTGCCTTTATTGTGGAATCTTGTTGGCTAGTTTTGCATAATGTCTCTGTTTGGATCTCTGTAATAGTTTAGGTCAATCCAGATAAAACGTTTTTGTTGAAAGTACTGCTGACATCTTACTGTACGACAGCCAGGAACAGGGAGGTTCAAGACATTTCCAGGAAATGAAGACATGGCCAGAGTTTATAAGCAACTTCTGTTTCTTCAGTGTGGCTCTGCTAGATTAAATCATTAAGTTTCATACTGATCTGTTTCTGTGGTTCTTTATCAATGCCAAGGATAATTCAGAGAACTGGGGGTTGCAACAGAATCATCTTATAAAATTCTTCTTTCCTTCTGGACTATCCATTTGTGCGAACTTAAAGCTGAGCTCCTGCTTTAGGGTTTTTGTAACTTCTCACATGAGCAGAGCTTGGTCTACTCAGATTTAAAGTGGGGAGGCAATCAACCATCTCACAATCTGTTGCTGCAGTTAGTAGTGTACCAGCATGCCCAAGAAAGTGGCTGCGTTTTCAGATGTCTTTGCAAACTAGTTGTTAATTATTTTGGTAACTTGTACCACAGTGATACCTGGTAACCTAGACAGCCAGCTGGAGCCCTCAAAGCTAGTGCTGCACTGAGGACTTTTCTTCCAAGCAGAGCTATTTGTCAAAAATCTCCTTGCCCAGCATGGGGTGGATTAAAGCATGAGGTGCTGGCACTTGGTCATACAGCCTGCTGTGAGTTAAGTCAGGATGAATAGATACTTCTGGAAAGAAAACTGTCATTCAAAAAGAGCTGTTAAGATGATAAAATATGACTACTGCTTTATGGTTTATTTCAAGATTTTGGAACCTGTTACCTTAATGGACTTTAATTTTTCATTATATTGCTACTGTTATTATGTTGTGTGAAGGAGTCATTCACATGCATGGGGTACAGGACAACTTTTAGGGGTCAGTTATCTCCTTCAGTTGTGGATTCAGAGCATCAAACTGAGGTCATCAGGCTTGTGGAGTGATGAGCCATCTCACCAGTCCTCTTTTTAAAAATTTACATTTATTTATTTAATGTTTCTGTGCACATGTGGGAACACTTTACCATGAGTATGCAGGTTAGAGGCCCTGGGGAAGAACTGCTTGTCTCCTTCCATCATTCTTGCCATTCTTCACTGTCAGCTTGACTCTATCTGGAGTGAACTACAAGCAGGAAATGGAGAGCACACCTGTGAGAAGTTTTCTGTTGGGTTTACAGTGAGTAAACTTATTTCTATTCTAGACTTAAGGTAGGAAGAAACACCTCTGATATGGATCTTTAGGTAGGAGGACAGCATGCCTTTGATTTGGATATTGAGGTGGGAAGGCACCTTCACTTTCTGCTGGAAGCCTGGATAAGGACATGGAAGAAGGAAGGTTTGCTCTTTGCTCATTTGCCCTCACTGTGTTAAAACATATGTTCCTTCCATGGAGCCTACTTCTTCAGGATTCCAGTATATACGGAGGACCAGCTGAGACACCCAGCCTGGTGGGACTGAGGAACTACTAGATTCTTGGACTTTCTGTTCACAGGTGGTCATTGTTGGAGTAGTTGGACTGGAGCTTGTAAGTCCAACTTACAATAATTCCAATAATTACATACATACATACATACATACACACTCATTCCATAGTCTTTGTGACTGTAGAGAACCCTGACAGATACAGATTTTGGTACCAGAAGTGCTTATAGAAGAACAAGTATAATGATGAATCTTTTAACTGTCTGGGATAAACTGTTCACTTCTCTCCAAACACTCCCTCTCCTGGGAGCTCAGAGAGTACCAAAAGCCCATGGTGTGAACTGTATTACAAACTTACAGGGGTAAATACATTTGATTATCTTGAGTCACCAGCTGTGAATGGCACTAGATTTGATGATCCTGTATTTTAAATTTTGACAATTTGGGGAAAAATAATGAAAATGATGCTGCTGGTTGGTTGCTTTTAGTATTTCTGTATAAACTGATAAAAGATAGGAGTGAGCTTTGTGATAAAATTAAGTAATTTCAAAATATGGTGAAGGACAATAAAGAACTTAGTATAAAGTCAACCAGCTCCAGATGTTAATAAACAGTGTAAAGGTTTCTAAGTGTGCCCTAGAAAAAAATCTTCTTTCCAGCAGCCACAGAGCTCGAGTTACAGAAAAATCAAACTGAAGCCTTCATTATAAGGTCGGCTGAATTATAGGAAAAATTCAAGCCGCAGCTTCAGAGGATGTCAGCAGTTCAAGTCAGGGCATCAATTGGTAAAGAGTGGACCCTATAACATGGCTTGGGGATGTGTGGAGGACCCTACTGAAGCTGAGAACTTTGAACCTTCAGATTCGCAAGAATTTTATCCTACTTGACCTCTCCCCTCTAAGTGTCTTAGTTAGGGTTTCTATTGCTGCGGTGAAACACCATATCAAAAAAAAAAAAAAAAAGTTGGAGAGGGAAGGGTTTATTTGGCTTATACTTCAGTATTGCTGTTTATTACTGAAGGAAGTCAGGGCAGGAGCTCAAACAGGAAAGGATCCTGGAGGCAGGAGCAGATGCAGACCCAATAGAGGGGAGCTGCTTAGTGGCTTGTTTCCCATGACTTGCTCAACCTGTTTTCTTATATATCCCAAAACCACCAACTCAGAGATGGCACCACCTACAATGAGCAGTTCCCTCTCACACTGATCACTAAATGAGAAAATGCCCTTCAGGTGGATCTCAAGGAGGCATTTCCTCAACTGAGGCTCTTTCCTCTCTGATGACTCTAGCTTGTGTCAAGTTGACACACAAAGCCAGCCAGTACACTTTGAAATACTGCTCCTTTCAACTTTCACTGAGTTTAATCCTTAACTGTCCACTAAACCAGCAGCGACTCTCTCTGAAGACAATGCCAGCAAGACAATACTGATGTCCCTCAGGACCCACCAAATCTAGTTACATCTAGATTTACAAACAAACTCAAGGCCAAAGCAGTTTTCTAGAGGGGATATAGAAAGTGTAGTCCATGTGGAATGTATTACACTGTAGTGCCAGCCACTAGTTCTTACCTCTACATCAGACCAAAAAGGTGATCCTGTCTCTGAATCCTCAGACTGAATGCCCTGACCTCCTGTCTCCTCCTATGTTTTTTAAAAAAAGATTTGTTTTATTTTATTTTTTTAAAGAAAAGAATGCATACTATCTGTTTTCATTTTACATACCAGTCCCAGTTCCCACTCCTTCCCCTCCTCCCATTCCTCCACCTACACCCACTCCCATCCACTCCTCAGAGAGGGTAAGGCACATTGCTTTGGGGAAGATCCAAGGCCCTCCCTACTATATCCAGGCTGAGCAAAGTATCCATCCAAAGAGAATAGGTTCCCAAAAAGCCAGTACAAGCAGCAGGGTTAAATCCTGGTGCCACTGCCAGTAGTAATGGGGTGGGGGGAGCGGATCCAAGGCTAGGAGCCACAAGGTGGGTGAGAGACAGAGACCTGTCCTACGAGGTGCAGCTGCAGGTGAGAGACAGATGTATAGGCACACCATGCAGAGTGAGGTTGGATATTTATTTAGTGGGTTATGGAGGGGAAATGGTGGAAGTGAAGAAGGGAGAAGAGGAGAGAGAAAAAAACAGAGAGAGAGAGAGAGAGGGGAGGGGGAAGGGGAGAAGTGGGGAGAAGGGAGAGAGACAGAAGCTGCCTTTTCGGGAGAGAGACGGAAAGGAAGGGAGCTCAGGCTAGAAGCAGAAGGAAGATCTGCTTGCCTCAGCTGATGGGGGGTGGAATGGGCAGGGCTTGTCTCTGAAACGGACAGGACAGACATTATTGCATCAGTGGCCCCCCCACAGTCTGCCCCAGCCATACAACTGTCACACACATTTAGGGTATCAAGTTTGGTCCTATGCTGGTTCTTTTCCTGTCCAACTGGAGCTGGTGAGCTCCCATTAGCTCAGGTAAACTGTTTCAGTGCTTGTACCCATCATGGTCTTGACCTCTTTGCTCATATTCACTCCTTCCACTCTTCAAATGAGAGCTCAGCCGAGTGCTCCACTGTGGGTCTTTGCCTCTGTTTCCATTAGTTGCTGGATTAAGGTTCTATGGTGATATTTAAGATATTCATCAATCTGACTACAGGGCAAGGCCACTTTGGGCACCTTCTCTATTGCTTAGGGTCTTAGCTGGCATTGTCCTTGTGGATTCCTGGGAATTTCTCTAGTGCCAAGTTTCTTGATAGCCCCATAATGGCTCCCTCAATCAAAATATCTCTTTCCTTGCTCTCATCTCTGTCCTTCTTCCATCTTGCCTATCCAGTTCCCTCAAGTTCTCCTCCTCCCGCCTTTTCCTTCTACCTTATATTCTTATCTTTGCCCTGGCAAGTCATTCCTGTCTCAACCTCCCTAGTGCTGTGATTAAAGGCATGTGATTCCAAGGGCTGGGATCAAAGGTGTGAGCTCTATTTCTCTTTTAGACTGATTCAATCTCGTGTAGCACAGGGTGGCCTTGAATTCACAGAAATATGTCTGCCTGTTTCTTCAAATTCCTAGGATTAAAAGTGTGTGCTACCACTACCTGGCCTTCATGGCTAAGTAATGTGACTGTCTCTGCAGTGTGATCTTCAGGCAAGCTTTGTTAAAGCACAAAATATCACCACACTGCACTAAGAGCTTAATAAGTTTGCCAGTACATTCAAGCAGAAGTCTGGGGAATATTTGTGGGAGTGGATTTTAAAGGTATGGGCTAATGGTGGAAGGGACATAAAACTAGATCATGTTGAGTTTATTGATATGGGCCCTCTGAGTAGAGACTCTGAGCTTAATATGGAAGCTTGAACAGTTAAAAAAAGGTGTCAAAAGTTTGAATGGTTGGCTGAAGCATTTATCAAAAGATGACTGTGGTAGTTTGAAGTAATTGACCCCTATAATCTCATAGGGAGTGGTACTATTAGGAGGTGTAGCTTTGTTGGTGTGGGCATACCTTTGTTGGAGGAAGTATGTCACTGAGGGGGGCAGACTTTGAGGTTTTCTATGCTCAGGATACCACTCTGTTGAGAGTTCTCTGTTTAGGTCTGTACTCCATTTTTTTATTTGATTATTTGTTCTTTTAATGATCAGTTTCTTGAGTTCTTTGTTATATTTTGGAGATTAGATCTCTATCTGATGTGGGGTCTGTGAAGATATTTCCTGTTGTCTGAGGTTTCTGTCCTGCCCGGTTCCCGCAGTTGTTAAGTTCCAAAGAAATTACATAGAGGTCTACATTAATCATAAACTGGTTGGCCCATTAGCTCAGGCTTCTTATTAACTCTTATAACTTATAATAGCCCATTATTTTTATCTGTGTTAGCCACATGGCTCAGTACCTTTTTCAGTGGCACAGTCACATCTTGCTTCTGTGTCTTGACAGGACTGCGTCCTCTTCCCAGAATTCTCCTGTTCTCCTTGACCCTCCTCTACTTCCTGTGTAGTTGTCCCACCTATACTTCCTGTCTGCCTGCTGGCTAATCAGCATTTATTTAAACATAATTGACAGAATACAGACAAATGGTGATTTTCCCATTCTGTAGGCTGTTGTTGTTGTTGTTGTTGTT
>NW_004949138.1:3049983-3069020 GCF_000317375.1 Microtus ochrogaster
GTCTTGAACTCACAGAGATCTGCCTGCCTCTGCCTCCCGAGTGCTGGGATTAAAGGCGTGCGCCACCACCGCCCGGCTAGGTTGTTGTTTTGTCTTGTTGACCATGTCCTTTGCTTTTCAAAAGCTTTTCAATTTCAGGAGGTCCCATTTATTAATTGTTTCTCTCAGTGTCTGTGCTGCTGGGGTTGTATTTAGGAAGTGGTTCCCTGTGCCAGTGTGTTCAAGTGTACTTCCCACTTTTTTATCTATAAGGTTCAGTGTGGCTGGCTTTATGTTGAGGTCTTGGATCCATTTGGACTTGAGTTTTGTGTATGGTGATAGATATGAATCTATTTTCATTCTTCTACATGTTGAAATTCAGTTATGCCAGCACCACTTGTTAAATATGCTTTCTTTTTTTCATTTGATATTTTTAGCTTCTTTGTCAAAATTCAGGTGTTCAAAGGTGTGTGGATTGATATCCAGGTCTTCTGTTTGGTTCCATTGGTCCTCCTGTCTGTTTTTATGCGAACACCAGGCTGTTTTGAGTACAGTATCTCTGTAATAGACTTTGAAGTCAGGGATTGTGATGCCTTTAGACTTTCTTTTATTGTACAGGATTGTTTTGGCTATCCTGGGTTTTTTGCTTTTCCATATGAAGTTGATTATTGTTCATTCGAGGTCTTTGAAGAATTTTGCTGAGATTTTGATGGGCATTACATTGAATCTGTAGATTGCTTTTGGTAAGATTGCCATTTTTATTATGTTAATGCTATCTACCCAAGAACATGGATGATCTTTCAACTTTCTGATGTCTTCTTCAATTTCTTCAAAGATTTTAAAGTTCTTGTCTTACAAATCTTCCACTTGTTTGGTTAGAGTTACTCTGAGATATTTTATGCTATTGTGAATGGTGATGTTTTTCTGATTTCATTCTTATCATCTGTTTACAGGAGCACTACTGATTTTTTTTTTTTTTTTTTAGTTAATCTTGTATCCTGCTAAAATGCTGAAAGTGTTTATGTGTTGTAGACGTTCCTTGGTAGATTTTTTGGAGTCACTTATGTGAACTATCATCATCAGCAAATGGTGAGAGTTTGTCTTCTTCCCTTCCGATTTGTATCCTCTTGATCTCCTTTTGTTGTCTTAATTCTCTAGCTAGGACCTCGGAAATTATATTGGATATGGAGAGAGTGGACAACCTTGTCTTGTTCTTGATTTCAGCTGGATTGCTGGGAGTTTCTCTCCATTTAGCTTGATGTTGGCTGTTGGCTTGCTGTATATTGCTTTGATTATGTTTAGGCATGTTTATTGTATCCCTGCTCTCTCCAAGACCTTTATCATGAAGGGATGTTATATTTTGTTGAAAGCTTTTTCAGCGTCTAATGAGATGATCATGTGGTTTTTATTTTTCAGTTTATTTATATGGTGGATTACCTTGACAAATTTTCGTATGTTGAACCATCCTGCATCTGTGTGATGAAGCCAACTTAATAATGGTGGATGAAGGCGCTGATGTGTTCTTGGATTCGATTTGCCAGTATTTTATTTAGTATTTTTGCATCAGTGTTCATGAGTAAGCTTGGTCTGTAATTCTGTTTCTTAGTAATATCTTTCTGTGGTTTGGGTATCAAGGTAATTTTAGCCTTATAAAGAGTTTGGCAAGGTTCCTTCTGTTTCTATTGTGTGGAATAATTTGAGGTGTATTGGTATTAGTTCTTCTTTGAAAGTCTTGTAGAATTCTGAGCTGAAACCATCTGGTCCTGGGCTTTTTTTGGTTGGGAGACTTTTGATGACTGTTTCTATTTCTTCAGCAGTTATAGGTCTGTTTAATTTGCTGATCTAGTCTTGACTTAATTTGGCAAATGATATTTATCCAGAAAGTTGTCCATTGTCTTTAAGTTTTCCAAATTTTGGAGTACAGGCTTTTGAAATATGACCCAGTGATTCTCTGTATTTCCTCTGTGTCTATTGTGTCTTTTCATTTCTGATTTTGTTAATTTGGATATTCTCTCTTTTCCTTTTGGTTAGTTTAGATAAAGGTTTGTTTATTTTGTTGATTTTCTTGAAGAACCAACTCTTTGTCTCATTGATTCTTTGTATTATTTTCTTTGTTTCTATTTTGTTGATTTCAGCTCTCAATTTGATTATTTCGTGCCATCTAATTCTCTTGGGTGAGTTTGCTTCTTTTTTTTTCCCTAAGGTTTTCAAATGTTCTGTTAATTCACTAGTATGGGATTTTTCCAGCTTCTTTATGTAGGCATTTTGTGCTATGATCTTTCCTCTTTACTCTGCTTTCCTTGTTTCCCATAAATTTGGTTATGTTGTATGGTCATTTTCATTGAATTTTAGGAAGTCTTTAATTTCTTTCTATATTTTTTCCTTGACTCATTGATGATTCAGGTGTGCATTGTTTAATTTCCATGTGTTTGTGGGCTTTCTTCAGTTAGTATTGCTGTTGAATTCTAGTTTTAAACCATGGTGATCTGGCAAGATACATGCTGTTATTCCAATTAATTTTATATTAGTTGAGGTTTGTTTTGTTACCGAGTATGTGGTCAATTTTTGAGAAGGTTCTATGATGTGCTGAGAAGAAGGTATATTCTTTTCCTTTTAAATGGAATATTCTATAGATGTCTATTAAATCCATTTGAGTTATAACATCAGTTAGTTCTCTTATTTCTCTCTTTTTTTTGTCTGACTGACCTGTCCAGTGGTGAAAGTGGAGTGTTGAAGTCTCCTACTATTAGTGTGTGGGGTTTAATATATTATTTAGGTTTTAGAAGTGTTTATTTTACATATGAGGGTACCCTTATATTTGGGGCATAGTTGTTCAGCATTGAGATTTCCCCTTGATGGATTTTTCTTGTGACTAATATGAAATGCCTTTAAAAAAATTTTTTTTGATTGATTTTAGTTTAAGTCTCTTGTTATTTATTAGGATAGCTACACCAGCTTGTTTCTTAGGTCCATTTAATTGAAATATTTTTTCTTAACCCTTTACTCTAAGGCAATGTCTGTCTTTGAGGTTGAGGTGTGTTTCTTGTATGCAGAAAAAGGAGGGATTCTGTTTTTGTATCCAGTCTGTTAGTCTGTGTCTTTATAGGTGACTTGAGTCTGTTTATATGAAGGGATATTAATAACCAGTGATTGCTGTCTCCTGTTAATTTAGTTTTCATTGTTGGTGATGTTAATTTGTGTGTTTTTCCCTTTTGGGGGGATTTTCTGCTGTGAGACCATCTATTGTCTGTGTTTTTGTTGATGTAACCAACTTCCTTGGGTTGTAGTTTTCCTCCTAGTATTTTGTGTTTGGCTGGGTTTGTGGCTAGGTATTGATAAAATCTGGTTTTGTCATGAAATATCTTGTTTTGTTCTTCTTTGGTGAATGAAAGATTTGCTGGGTGTAATAGTCTGGGCTGGCATCCATGGTCTCTTAATGTCTGCATAACGCCTTACTATGACCTTCTGGTTTTCATTGTCTCCAATGAGAAATCAGGTGTAATTCTGATAGGTCTGCCTTTATATGGTACTTGGCCTTTTTTCTTTGCAGCTCTTAATATTCTTTCTTTATTCTATATGTTTTGTGTTTTGATTATTATGTGGCAAGGGGACTTTTTTCTTTTTTTTATTGATCCAATCTGTTTGGTGTTCTGTATGCTTCTTGTATCTTCATGTGCATATCTTTCTTTAGGTTGGGAAAGTTTTCTTCTATGATTTTGTTAAATATATTTTCTGTGCTTTTGAGTTGAACTTCTCCTCCTTCTATACCTATTATTCTTAGGTTTGGTCTTTCCATGGTGTCCCATATTTCCTGGATATTTTGAGTTAAGCTTTTGTTATATTTAATGTTTTCTTTGGTTGATGAGTCTATTTCCTCTATTGTATCTTCAGCGTTTGTCCATGTCTTGTATCCTGCTGTTTATGGTTGCGTTTGTGGTTCCTGATTGTTTTCTCATGATTTCTGTTTCTATAATTACCTCGGCTTGTGTTTTCTTTATTGTCTCTAAAGTTTCTAAGTCTTGAATAGTTTCTTCCATATGTTTGATTTCTTTTTCTTGGTTTTCTTTAAGGGATTTGCTGATGTCTTTTAATATTTTGTTTGTCTTTTACTCCATTTCTTTGAGGGAATTTTTCATTTCCTCTTTAAGAGTTTCAAACCTTCTCCTGAAGTTATTTTTTAGGTCATTTTCTTCTGCTTCATCTATATTTGGTTGTTCAAGTCTTGCTTTTGTAGGGCCTCAAGATTTTACTGGTGTCGTGTTGCTCTTTGTGGTGTTGCATGTGTTCTTACCTTGTCTACCCATCTTTTCCTCTAATTGGTGTGGTTGGGGCTGTCTGTTATTCTAGTGACTAATCTTCTAGGTTCCAGTGAATCCAAGGCTTAGGTGGTTGTTGTTCCTCATGGTACAATCTGTGCCATGGTTCTAGTTACTTCATTATTCACACTGTGTTCCTGGAGGTCTCTCAGCTCTCCTGGGGTTTGCTGCACTCTGGTGGAGTTTGGTTTCTTAAGCCTGCTCTGGCCTAGGTTATTGACTCAGATCTGTTTCTGTAAATGGCCCTTCTCTGGATTTGCTCCTGTAGAGGTCCCTGGCTTGGGGTTGGTCCTGCAATGGTCTCTGGCTCTGATCTACTCCTTTGGAGGTTCTAACTTGGATGTGCTCAGACCAGCAAAGGACCTGGCTCAGGCCTACTCCCTCAGAGGTCCCAGACACTCACCTCGACCCACAGGGGTCCTTGCTCAGGTCTACTCCCTGGAAGGTCCCAGATTCATGCCTGAACACACAGCTGTCTCTGGCTCTGGCCCACTTGCTCAGCAATTTCTCCTCTCTACCTTCTTCTGTGGAGTTTGCTGTCTCTGGTATGCTCTGGCCCAGTCCCGTCTCCACAAATGTCCCTGGTCTGAATCTGTTCCCTCTCCAGTGGAGCTTGCTGTCTCAGGCCCACTCCAGCATAGGTCACTGGTCCAGTCTTGCTTCTGCAAATGACCCTGGGCTGGATCTGCTCCTGCTCCCATGGAGTTCACTGTCCCAGGCCCACATTGGCCTAGGTCCTGTTCTTTTGGAGTTTGCTTTCTCAGACCTTCTCTGGCCTTGGTTGCTGGCTCAGCCTTGCTCCTGTGGAGTTCACACTCCCTCAGGCCTGCTCTGGTCCAAGTCACTGTCTCAATCCTACTCCTGTGGAATTTGTTGCTTCTGGCCTGCTCTCGTCACCCTTTTTCTTTTGCCAGACCTTAGGGTTGCTTATGGTGCTTCTCAATGGGACTCGTTAAATGCAATGGGTTTAGCTAGGTCCGGGTAGAAATGCATTGTCCCAGATAAGATGATTGTAGTTATTATAATGGGCAACATAGCCAAAGCAGTGTCCATAGTACCTAACCTGTAATTGTCAGCATAGGAAAGGTGAATTTTACAGTGCTATGACTCATATGGACCATTGGTACTGACATGTCAATCATGGTGTTTACAGACATGAAATAGATAAAAAGCCTAAAACTTTTTTTGTTTAATCTGTATAAGCAGAAAAATTCTCAAACAAATGAAAGAAAGGCTACATTGGATAGTGACAAAAGCTAATCTTGGTCAGTGAATCAATTTTCAGACTTGAGCCAGTTTTCAGACCTAGAACCCCTTGAATGAAGAGATGGCCAGATTCACATTGAGGAAGGACCTTGGTAAAATACCAAGTTTTTACTGTTAGCTTTTCTCCACTTCTTCCCCAGAGGGATCTATGGCCTTGTACAAGGGTACACTGGGGAGAGGAATTAATCAGACTTTTTTGGGGACTATTGGATACTGGTTCTGAATTGAAGCCGATCCTGGGAGATCCCAAGCAACATTATGGCCATTCAGTTAAAGTAGGGGTTTATGGATGTCAGGTGATCAGTGGAAATTTGGCACAAATCTGAGTCACAGCACATCCAGTGGGTCTCTGAACCGCTAGTTATTTCCCCAGTTCCAGAATGTTTAATTTTGGTAGATATACTTAGAAATTGGCAGAATTCTCACATTGGTTCCCTGACCTGTGGAGGAGGGTTGTTATGGTTAGAGAGGCTAAATGGAGGCCTTTAGAGTTGCCTCTGCCAGGTACATAGTGAATCAAAAACAGAAGTTAGTGCTACCATCAAGGTGCAGGGGTGCTGGTTCCCACTATGGCTCCCTTTAACTCTATCTGGCCAGTGCAGAAGACAGATGGATCGTGGAGAATGACAGTTGACTATTGAAAACACAATCAGGTAGTAACTCTGATTGCAGCTACTGTAGAGTACCCTTATTTGAGCGGATTAGCAGATTTTTTGGCGCATGATATCCAGTAATTGATCTAGCAAACATATTTGCTAGCTTTGTGTGGGGCCTGGAACGAGAGAAGTGCTTCAACAAGTACAGGTTGCTCTACACTTGGACTATAAGATCCAGCAATGGTAGTTGAGGTGTTAGTGGCAGATAAGGATGCTGTTTGGAGCCTTTGGTATGCCCTATAGGTGAATTACAGATGAGACCTTTGGGTTTTTGGAGTGAGGCTCTGCCATCATCTGCAGACGACTATTCTCCCTTTGAAAGACAGCTCTTGGTGTGCTATTGGGCCTTGGTTGAAACTGAACATTTGACAGTGTGTTAATCAAGTACTGTGCAACCTGAGCTTCCTATCATGAGCTGGGTGTTATCTGACCCACCAAGTCTTAAAGTAGGGCATGCACAGCAGCAACCCATTATCAAATGGAAGTGGTAAGATCATGTGACCAGTTGCAGAAATAAGGATTATTATTGAGAAGAGTGCTCCTGTTGAATTTTGTTAAGAATGCATTTGTACAGATATTTCTGTTTTCCTTTAATTTCTTTATTATATGTTGTAACATCAAATAAGAGAATACTAAAAAGATGTTCCCCAAGGGACAGTGCTACCTATTCTAAATTTACAACATGTTGTGGTTGTCCAAGGGATAGGTTTAGGCATTATTGTGACCTGGTTGTTTCCATTTGGAAATTAATCATGATATAAGGAGATATGATTGTGTGTCAAATTGACAAGGGGTGGATTGTGATGGCTATTCTTGATCGTCAACTTGCCTCTATCTGTAATGAACTACAACCCAGAGAAGGAGAGCACACCAGTGAAAGATTTTCTGCTTGGTTTGAAGTGGGTAAATCCACTTTTATTTTAGACCTTGGAGGTAGCAAGACACATCTCTGATCTGGATCTTTAATCAGGAAAACAGCATATCTTGAGTCTAGAAGATGCACCTTTAATCTGGGCCACACTTTCTACTGGAAGCCTATATAAGGACAAGGAAGACGGAAGGTTTTGCTCTTTGCCTGTTGCCCTCACTTTGCTAGCACAACCATTCCTTCACTGGCATTGCAGTTTACTTCTTCAGGATTTCAGCATATACGGAGGACCAGCTGAGACACCCATCCATCCTTGTGAGACTGAGGAACTACTAGATCCTTGGACTTTCTGTTCACAGTTAGTTATTGTTGGATTAGTTGGACTGTAGCCCGTAAATTCATTCCATAAGTTCTGTGACTCTAGAGAACCCTGACTGTCAATATTCTGTTTTTCATGGTTCTGTGGATAAGAAGATTCACTCCAGAATGAGTTTTAGATTTCGCCAAACAGCTACAGCACAGGAGTCTGCTTCCAGTGAACTTACTGATCATTGATTTGCAAAAGGCTTTTTTAAAAAATTGTTATACAATTTACACATTAATACGTCAATTTCCACATTCCACAACCTCTTATCTGAAGTTCCTTGAAGAAACCAAAATACCAAAGCAATTCTCAGTCACAAGATCTCTAGGTTTTCTAAGTCCTCTCATAACTAAGTTTTTTTTTTTTTTGGTTTTTTGAGACAGGGTTTCTCTGTGGTTTCGGAGCCTGTCCTGGAACTAGCTCTGTAGACCAGGCTGGTCTCGAACTCACAGAGATCCGCCTGCCTCTGCCATAACTAAGTTTTTGCAAAAGCTTTGAACCTTTCAGGAAGAACTCAGATAAGATTCAGACACTTCAAACAAAGGTTGTCAGTAACTAAAGGTAACATTACAAAAGGCAGTTCAAAGCCTAGGTGCTAGTACTCTGGAATTCAAGCCAGACACAGTGGTCTGTGAGATCTCCTGCCACATGACTAGTCTGGAGTATTGAATTTAGCTTGGCAGCAAGCACACTTCTTAGCCATCTCACTGCCCCCCAGTTCAAAAGTTTTATATCTTTTTTTTTGATGTCTATGTGTTTGCATATAGATCAGGCATGTGTGGCTGCCCACAGAAGCAAGCAAAGGGGCATTGGATCCTCTGGAACTGGAGTTGCAGGCAGTTGTGAACTTCCCAGTATGGGTGCTGGGAACCAAGCTTGGGTCCTCTGTAGAACAGCAGGCACTGTTAACTGCTGAGCCCTCTCTCTTTCTAGGGCTCCCACCATTCTTAAAGTTTTATTAGAACATCATGCCAAATATGCCTTACCAGTGATTCTGTGCAATCTTTTAAACTACAACAGCAATTGAGCAGTTAAAAAACCATATGATTCAAAATGTCTAAAATGTTTATTATTTTTTAAATTTTGCATACATGTTTTTCTGTTTAGGAGTGTGTATGTGTGTGAGTGCCGTACCAGAGAAGTGTCAGGTCCTCTGGGCTGGAGTCACCTAATGTCAAGCTACGACCTACATGTGGGCTGTTTTTAAGAGCAGTACATGCTATTAAACCTGAACCATTTTTCCAACCCCCTAAAATATTGCCTTAAAATTAATTTTTACATTAATCCATGAGTTTATATGAGCATGGGGGCACATTAGTGCCTGTGGCAGATTCTCTCAAATAAACACATAACTTGCCTTTTGACTACTCTAAGTAGCCAGCTTGCTGTAGTGTTGGAATTGCAGGCAGGCCACCAGACCCTCCTAACTTCTGTAGGTGCTGGGGATCGAACCCTTGTTTTCGCATTGTGAGCTTTCTTTCCAACTCTTCTAAAACATTTTCTATTTGTTCTCTTTTTAAAAATGTTACCTGGAGCCGGGCGGTGGTGGCGCACGCCTTTAATCCCAGCACTAGGGAGGCAGAGGCAGGCGGATCTCTGTGAGTTCGAGACCAGCCTGGTCTACAAGAGCTAGTTCCAGGACAGGCTCCAAAACCACAGAGAAACCCTGTCTCAAAAAAACAACAACAACAACAACAACAAAAAATGTTACCTGGCCCAAAGTGGTGGTATAATCTTCTTATCAGTGGAAAGCTGAGGCAGGAGGCTGTTAGTTCAAGGCCAGCTTATACCACACAGCAAGACTCTGTCTCAACAAAATTTTGCTGATGCCTAATTCATGCAATGTTATCTTTTGATAATGCTTTGTCTACTTAATTTATTTATTTATTTGTGTGGGTGTGGTTTCTCATGCCTATGTACACATAAAGGCCAGAAGAGGGTATCCAGTATCTTTTTTTTTCTTTATAATTATTTGTCATGTGTTTTTTTTTTTTTTTTTTTTGGTTTTTCGAAACTTCAGTTTTTCTGATTGCACAGTAAACCCTTTTAACTGCTGAATCATCTACTTCTTAATCCACTTTTCCATTTTGTCTTCAGAACTTGTGGTGTGGAGGCACAGCTGCTCTCATGCACTTGTGTTTAAAACTCTGAAATTCATACCAGAGTCTTGTTAGAACAGGGAAAGTGTTTGTGTGTTCCAGTTCACTGTTTTCAAAGAAGAGCCCTTTGTAATCTCTTCTTGTCTCCTGGATCCCAGACCAATTTTCTGTCAGCACATTCAGCCAGAGATGAGGCGGCAAGACTGGAAGAGCGCAGGGGTGTCATTGAATTCCATGTGGTGGGCAATTCCTTGAGCCAGAAACCGAGCAAGAAGATGCTGATGTGGCTGGTGGGTCTGCAGAATGTGTTTTCTCACCAGCTGCCTCGAATGCCCAAAGAATACATCACACGACTCGTGTTCGACCCGTAAGTTCAACTCATTCTTCATTCCTTCTTTAATGCAAGAGAGAACTATTTAGTGACATTTAGCCCTTGGAATCTAGCTACCTTCTATCTTGATATGACTACATAGTCACAATGATATAATTTTCATGTCAAAGTCATAAAGATTAATCTATCAATAAATCTTAAATGTTCTTGTTAATAGATTGAAGCTTTATAAATTGCTGGGATTCATGAGATGGTTTAGTGGGTAAATTCTCTTGCTGACAAACCTTATGATCTAAGTTTTATCCAGGGACCCACATGGTAGGCGAGACCCGACTCCCATAAATTTTTCTCTGACTTCTACACCTGAGTGGCATGCATTTGTGTGTGTGTGTGCGCGCGCGCACACACACACACACACACACATACGAGGAGAGAGTGGCATGTACTCACACACTTGAACACACAAATAAGCAAACAAATGAATGAAATAAAAAATACTAAGCTGATGAGGAGCCTTCTGCACCACATTCTGTGAGAACATAGGAATACTAACGTGTTTTATTGAAGTCAGTACATTCCTTGTTTTGTTGTATTGGATAGGTACCATTGTAGCCCAAGTACCCACAGGTAGGGTTGCACCAAAGTTTGGTTGGATCTTCAGGCAAAGTACAGAGCACAAGATAATCCGTTTGTGCAATGTGCTTCTGTAAACACTAGGAAAATGATTGGGATTTGGGATAGATTATCCTAGGAAATCCAGTGCTTTCAGGAAGAAAAAAAATCCAAGGATGAAGTTGTAGCTCACTGGTATAAGGCTTACCTGGAGAAAACAAAGCCCTAGGTTTAATCCACAATATTAAAGAAAAAAAATGAAATCTAAAAATACCAACAACTCGGAATTAAACTCCATTTGTTTTTTCTTTACCCTCATTAACCAGTCAGCCTGTGTGAAATGTGATCTGAAAATGTGGCAAGTCCGAGTGAGACAGTCTGGGGGATTCCACACTGCAGGACTTGACAGTTCCTACAGGTGGATGCTGTGTTCTTTGCTGTGATGTTACTATAACTGTGTGAACTCTTCAGGAATGTGTGCCACTCTTAGAAAGTGTGTACTTTGAGCTCTGCACTCTCCCTCAGTTCCCAGAGCCAGTTCTAGAGCCCTCCAAGCACATACTTTCAGGCTCACGTTCTTCTAAGGAAATTCTCCCTTTGTATTTGGTGGGAGCTCTGGAGTAGGCTTGCCCTAAACACTACAGGAAAATGACTAGCTGGTGAGCTGGTGTCTAGATGAAAGAACCCACTCTTGCTCCAAGTCTTTTTTACACAACAAGGAACATCTCCAAAAGTATTTTATATAACCAAGAAAGATAAAGCTTAACCTTATTCTTTCAGGAAACACAAAACCCTTGCTTTAATTAAAGATGGCCGTGTCATTGGTGGTATCTGTTTCCGGATGTTTCCATCCCAGGGATTCACGGAAATTGTTTTCTGTGCAGTAACATCAAATGAACAAGTCAAGGTAAGAGAAACCCAGGATCTTAGCAGAAAAGCACTCGGGAAGGAGAGATGTGGGAGTCGGTCACCCAAAGGAAGTTCTTTACTTCCAACCATTATCACCTGCCAGAGTAGGACTCTGGCCCTCGATAAATTTAAATGGAGACCTGAGTCTCAGTAGTTTACCCTGAAGCAACACCTGGTTGTAGGAAGAACCACAAGCTGAGATTACCTGACCTCCACCCAAGAACAGACCATTCAAAGGAAATGCCATCCTCTGTAGACAGGATCACCTGCCAGCACACACTCACCAGGACACCCTAGACAAATGTCAGCCAATCAGGGGTCCTGAACCTCAGAAACCCCTCACCCCCACCTTTACTACTATAAAACCCAATTCTAACTGAGCTCGGGGCTCTCCAGTTATTCCAATACATTGGACATGTGGAGAGACCGAGTTTGCAAACTTACTTAAAATAAAAGTTCTTTGCTTTTACATATGGGATTCTGTCTCCTTGTTGGCTTTCTTGGGGACTTTGTGGATTTGGGCATAATAAGAGGCAGGCAGGTGAGTTTGAGGCCAACGTGGTTAACCTATTAAGTTCCAGGACAACCAGGCAGACTCTGTCTAAAAAGAGAGAGGGGGAGGGAGAGAAAGAGACAGAGACACAGAGAGACAGAGAGAAGAGAAGTTGTGAGAAATTTCCAAATAATGAAGAAAGCATTTCCATGGATTTGGTTCAGAGCATTCCCTTGACCCCAGATGTCTATGAATGCCATTCTAGCACTTTGTCATAGAGCGGTTGCCGTCATCCCTTATGTGGGCTATGAGCCTGCTGGAGTCCTCTCCCTGTGCCATGTTGCTATACCTGGCACAGGCCCTGTGTTCCTGGGAGCTAAGGTTGTGCTCTTTTTGGATTGTTTTGGTTTGCCTGGAATAACTTAGATGTGCCTGGCAGAAAGAGCTCTTCTGTAGAATCTGTTATAATCCACTCTGTTTCTATCAGGACAGACTAAAGCAATGGTTCTCAAGTTTCCTCATGCTGTGCCCCTTTAATATAGTTTCTAATGTTGTGACCTCCAACCACATAAAGTTATTATACAGTTGCTACTTCAAAACTGTAATTGTGTTAGTTATGAGTTGTAATGTAAATCTCTGATATGCAGGCTGTCTGATAACCAGAGGGGTCAAGACCCACAGGTTAAGAGCCACTGCAAAGACTATGAAGAAACCTTGTGATGATGGAGCTGTAAGCAGCTCAGGAGTCAATGTGGCTGCAGAAAATTTGTTGGAAGATCTGGGGCAAGTTGTCCACCATAGCTGTGTGAAAGCCGCGCAAACTTTCTAGAAGGTCCATTTCAAAGCCACAAATGAAAGCAGGAGAGGTTAATTTTTCTAATGTATTTCACTTAACCTAAAATTTAATATCATGAGGAATTATCAACAGCATCTATATTCTCTGTATGTGATAAGTGTTTGAAATTGGTGTATATTTTGCACACATAGCTTGTCTATCCACTGGGTGCAAGGGGCTGTGGCTCCTGTATGGGGCAAAAGAGGCCATGGATCCTGTATGGGGCAGCAGAGGCCGTGGCTCCTATGTGGGGCAGCAGAGGGCCATAATTTCTGCACTGGGCAGCAGAGGCCCGGGGTTCTGAATGAGGACTCTGTTGGTTCTTCCAGCTTCAAAGAATCACTGTCATTTGCAGAAACCAAAAATAAGTCACTGGACAAAGTAATTTTCTGTATAAAGTGTGGTTAGTTTTGTACACTCGTGCTTTCATTGGGGTCAACACCTCCCCTCTCCCCTGTTAAAGACAGAATCTGAAAGAGTTGCTGCTGGTCTCATACTTGCTTAAAGCTAAAAATAGCCTTGAGCTCTTGATCCTAATAACTCTCCATTTTTCCCCTCTTTCAATGGAAGCAGGGTGTCTCTGTAGCTCACGCTCTCCTGAAACTCACTAGGAAGCTCAGGCTGGCCTTGAACTCAGAATTCTTGCTTTAACTTCCTGGTGCTAGGGGTTGTGGATTTATAGGTCTACAATCTAGCCCTTTGTGATTTTGATTTTGTTTTGTTTCTTCTTTCTTTTGAACAGTCTTACTATGTAGCTCTTGTTGCCTTGGAAACTTTGTATAGACCAGGCTGTCCTGGAACTCACAGGGGTCCACCTATTTCTGCCTCCTGCTACATGTGAGCTTTTTAGCTTTGAATCCTAACACTCAGCAGCAAATTGCAGGTGCAGGGGTCTCACAGTTTGTCTGGGGAAGGGGAAGACTCAAATTAGATACAAACTGCCCTTTAGTGCTTTTTAAAGAATTCTAACAAGATACCTTTTGCTGCTGTTGCTATCTTTATAACCCACCCATCTCCCAGCGTGAAGAAAGTCCAGATGTCTCCCAAAATACAGAATTTAGGGCCTCACTCAAACTTTGTGTGACTATACATAGAGAGAAACTTTGCTTTGGAAAACACACCAGTAGCTTATAATATGAGGTAACTTGTTTTTTTAAAGATGGTTGTACCAAGCACTTAGTTTGGAAGAACTGATTAGGGTGAACTTAGGCACTTTTATCAATAGCAGAGCGAAACTGAAGATACCTTAACACTGGTGGGAAAGTTTTCAATGGCTTCCAGAGGGCATTTCCCTCCACTGCCACAGCACAGACTGTTATTTTCTAAAATCTCGAGGAAGGTGGCCAAACATTACAGACTGAGTAGGAATAACAAGGGGAAAAATTATTCAGAGTCCTTGTAGTTACTTACAGGAGAATAAATGATTCAAAGACAGTTGCATCACGCATGGGTGGGTGAGAGCTCTCAAAAGCTGGGAACTTGGAGCTCACTGCACAACCTACAGGCAGCTCAAGAGGCTGGAGAGTGTCCTTTCCAGAGTTCAGTTGTTCTGAGAGTGTCTTTCAGGTGCAGGTGTCTTTCAGTAGTCTTTATTGTATATTTATGTGGGTAAATACACACACACACGCACACACACACACACGGGAAGCCCTGAGTGCATGTGTGTTGCTGGCACAAGCCCACCATGTCAGAGACCCATGGGAAAATGGCAAAGCCTCTCTCTCCCCCTCTTCCCAGCGCAAGGCTCAGAAGGATGGCAAAGCCTTCCTTTGGTCCTTGTACATATTTTGATAGTATATACAGACAACGTCCACCATCGTGTTCTTCCCTTAATACAATGGTTCTCAACCTGTGGCTTGTGAACTCTTGTGGTGGGGGTCAAATAACCCTTTCACAGGGGTAGCCTAAGACAACCAGAAAACACAAATATTTACAGTATGATTCATAATGGTAGCAAAATTACAATATGAAATAGCAATGAAAATAATTTCATGGGGTCACCACAATGTGAGAAGCTGTATTAAAGGGTCGCAGCATTTGGAACTTTGAGAATTGCTGCTTCAATATTTACAGGCTGAGGACCTCTCCTACAGAGCCTACCGCTATGAGATTAGTTCAGCTGTGTGCAGCAATCCAGCCTCCCTGTTCAACTCTGTGTAATAAATATGCCGAGCTTCCAAGGCATCTTGAACATGGAGAAAGTCCTGGAAAGTGCTTAGGTTGCTTGGGGTCCCCTAGTCATGCCACACAAAGAGACTCTGGCTTATATACTGCTTGGTTTGAGGCTTGGGAGGTGGAAGTGATTCTGTAAGGTGGTATCTGTGGGTGAAGTCTTTGTGTAAGGACAGTCACCTTTGGACGCTCTGTTTCCTGTCTTTTTATGAGGTTCTGAAACGATCTTTCTCAATTCATCAGTCTTATCTGAGCTTTATACTGAAAAAGTGAACACTTGCATTTTTCCAATTTAAACTACTCGGTTTTATTCTTTTAATTTATTTTTATTTTTAAAATGCATCCTTATTAATTCTTTGAAAATTTAATACATGTGCATGGTCGCTTCCCCCCTTAGTCTTACTTTTTCTTTTTTTCTTGTTGTTGTTTTTGTTTGTTTGTTTTGTTTTTGTTTTTGAGATAAGGTTTCTTTAACAGTCCTGATTGTTCTGGAACTTGCTTTGTAGACCAGGTTGGGCTCAAACTCATTGCCTCTGCCTCCCAAGTGCTGGGATTAAAGGTGTGTACCACCACTGCTTGGCCTATGTTTTACTTTTTTTTTTGAGACAGAGTTCTGATATATAGCCAAGATTATATACCAGATATAGACCCTCTCACCTCAGCATCCTGAGTGCTAGCATCACAAATGTGTACCAGAACACGGATCCTGTTTTCATATTTCATAAACTATTCATTTATTCAGTATTGTTCATAGCTTTTGCTTCCACTGTTTTATTTGCTGATTCAGACTGTGACCTTCTCAGATTTTTCTTGGCCTGATAAACAAAGGTAAGTTGGGTGTCTGTGATGCAGTGGCTAGAAGGGTTGTTGTTATCTGAAACAGGTAAATGTTTAGATCAGTACACACCCCAGTGAAGGTCTGCATGGCTCACTTTCTTACCTCTGATATGATAATGACGGTCAGCACCATTCCTCTGCCCGCTTCCTTTCATCTCAGTTTCTCAAATATGGTCAAGATTAAACTCAACCTTGACATCAACTCTAAAAGCATCTAGAAACAGCAAGGATTTTAGGACTGAGTTTGGAGTCTGTGTGTTATTTTCAGAGAACCAGGAATTAGTATTCGCCAGTGATGATTTTTGCCTTGAGCCGTAGATTGTGAATGTCTGTGTTGTGATTCCTTTTCAAAATTTAGACACCCAAGAAAGGTTTGTTAACATAGTAGTTCCTTCTAGAAAGCATCCTGGTTGATAAAATATTTATATGAACTCCTAAATGGTATAATTTTCTGTCATGTTTTTAGGAATTTCTTTTCTTGAGTATGTTTAATTCCACAGGGCTATGGAACACACCTGATGAACCATCTCAAAGAATACCACATAAAGCATGATGTTCTGAACTTCCTCACATATGCGGATGAGTATGCCATCGGCTACTTCAAGAAGCAGGTCAGTTCCCAGTGAAGCCTTACTCTTCAGCCTACATGTGTGCACATGTTCAGGCATGAGTGTGCCCGGGTGGACACACCTATTGTGCACACTTGGCAGCCAACGCAAGACATTGGGTGTCTTCCTCTATTGTGCTCTGGCTTATTGCTTTGAGACAGGATCCCTCACTGAATATGAATCTCTTTTAAAAATTAAAAATTAAAGGAAAATTGATTCAACAGAGGATTGAATCTCCAGAGGATTCCAGTCCTAGGAACTTGGATTTCCGTCATCCCACTCTTGAGTTTACAATCCTGCTGGGATTAGTGGTGTGATCACTGCCACCTCCAAATACTTTAATTAATTTAGATTTGTTTCCTGTTGGCACTGTTCGATTTTTGATCATTTTGTTTGTCATGGGTCACTCTCTGTGCCTGCAGTGCAGTGATATTGGGAAGAGTGCGCATCTTAATCCTTGGCCCAGAGCCAGCACTTAGCAGCCAGTGGAACAGCTTTGTTGCACAGCATCCTGATAACTCAACTGATTTGCCTTGTAGGGTTTCTCCAAAGAAATCAAAATACCTAAAACCAAATATGTCGGATACATCAAGGATTATGAAGGTGCCACTTTGATGGGATGTGAGTTGAATCCTCAGATCCCATACACAGAGTTCTCTGTCATCATTAAAAAGCAGAAGGAGGTGAGTGTGTGTGTTGTGTGAAATACAGCCTGTATATAGTACCATGACATTTTAACTTCATTGGGTCCTTTTGCCTTCTGGCCCCTTTGCAGTCGTAGCTCTTTGCTCTCATCCCCCAGAGGGTCCTCAAAGACCATTGCTGATGCATTAGCTTTCTGGCTCACATTACCCTGTTCGCTCTCGCTCAAGCAAGTGACATTCTTTCAGGTTCTGTTCCAGGCTGCCTTTGAACTTCTGTGTAGTAATACGAGCGGCAGGGCTGCGTCCCCAGCACCCCGGCTGCCTGGCTAGCTTATGCCCTGAAATAACAACACACAAACTGTATTCATTTAAACACTGCTTGGCCCATTTCTATCTAGCCTCTTCTCGGCTAACTCTCGCACCTGGACTAGCCCATTTCTAGTGTAGCCATGAGGTGGCTTACCAGGGAGATTCTAGCCTACGTCCATCCTGGGTCGGAGCTTCATCGCATGTGTCTGCCAGCATGGCGTCTCTCTGAGGCGTCTGCCCCCAAGAGGAGAACTGTGGAGTCTGAGCTCACTTCCTCTTCCTCCCAGCATTCTGTTCTGTTTATTCCTCCCACCTATGTTTTAACTTATGAGGGCCAGCCAAGCAATTTCTTTATTTTTTTAACCAATGACCTTCCTCCATCACTTCTGCAGCATTAGTCTGACCCACACACTTGCATTTAATTATTAGTAATTCAGAGACATTTCTTCTAGTGTCTGTTATTTTCCCCTTTACACTGCAAGCTCTGTCTGAAGTCTTTCCAGATTTTTATATTTTCCTTCCAGATAATAGTTTGTTATGTGTATTGGTATGACATCCTTTACGTTCACAAATGATAAATAACAGAAAAGGCTCCAGATGTGAGTGTACAGTGATTTAACACTTCAGTTCCTTCCAGTTCTCTTGTTACTTAATCTGCTGTTTTTCCATGACAGGTTACTAAAAAAACACATCTGCCTTAAAACCATCTGCTTTCTATCCTTAGTTCCAATTCTTTTACTTACTAAATGTGACCCAGAACAACACCCAAAAAATTTATTCTGTACCTAGTGGCAGCAGTCACTCACTGAGTATTTTCTTTAAAGTTGGGTAAGGTATGTGCTGCTGTAAAGTGAAGAAAAGGCATTTTAAATTAGAAAATCAAAATATCTTTGTTGCATGCTCAAAGATGTCTGCCTCATGGGGAGTTCCAATAGGGCTGTGGAAGGATTCCTAGTGTAGCACTTGCCTCTGATACATCTTTTTGAAGAGCTGTCTTCCCGCACTGTTTTCTAGACCCTAACAAACAGGTCTGGACTTGGCAGTTCCTTAGTGCATTGGTGGCTGCTTGCCAGATGTCAGCTGCTTGTTCTGTAGTTTTCCACCAGTCACAAGGCTTCATTCCCTGGTAGCAGAGTTCCTTGGAAGTCTGCAGATTCCCACCGAAGCTGATCTGTTAGCTTCTAATACCTAGGGAAAAGGCAGAAGCAGAGCTGTTTCAGATGGCAAAAGCAAACAAACAAACAAACAAAAACAGTTCACTTTTTAAAAGACAAGGCTTTCTCTCTCTCTCCTCTCTTCTGTTCCCTCTCGGCTCCCTCCTTTTCTCTTTTCTCTTTTACGACCCCCTCCCCCCTCCCCGCCCCATCTCTAGTCTTTTCTCACACATACCATTAAATGGGAGTGTTTGGAAGGTAAACCTATTTTTTTTCATACAATGTATCTTGGTCATATCTAGTCTCTACTCACTCCTTCCGGCCTTGCCCCAACATATCTTCCACCTGACTCCCAGGCTTATAACTTAGTAAGCTAAGGCAAATTATTGCTGCCCATGTGCACATGAGCTGGGGTCATCTATCGAGGCATTGACAACCTATCAGTGGCCACACCCACAAAGAAAAGCTACGCTTCCCCCCTCAGAAGTCATCAGTTGCCCTTTGCTCTTCATCTAAGGATGGGGCATTTGGAGCTCTTACCCCTTCATGATGCAATTTTTAACTCTTGTGCAGACAACCACAGCT
>NW_004949138.1:3069415-3077544 GCF_000317375.1 Microtus ochrogaster
TGTGTGTATGCACCAGGCCATAGGTGTTCAGAGGCCTTCCTTTCACATGAGGTCATGTGTGTATATGTACCAGGCCATAGGTGCTCAGAGGCCTTCCTTTCACACATTCCTCCCTGCCTGCTGCCTCTTACATTCTTTCTGCCCCTTCTTCCTTGATGTTTTCTGAGTCATTGCGAAGTGAGAGATGTGTTGATAAAGATGTTCAATCTGTGTCTTTACCCTCATAGCCTATTCGCAGTGTTTTGAACTAGATTTTTAAGACAGCTGCAATCACACCATAATAAAATAATTATTTTCTTATAGAGACTGGATAACTATCTCTTATCATAAATGCTCCTGGTATTTTAGAATGTTTTTTTCTTCTCCAATACTTCTATTGTCTTATGATTGAGCATCTTTAATGAGATAATCCAAAATCTGAAATACTCTAAAATGCTAAACTCTCCTTCAGTAATAAAAGCAGTGAGTAAGTTGTGTAAACTGAGAACTTTTCTAGTCCTGGAATGTACACTTGATCAGAATGAGCTGAAGGCAGAGAGCGAAATCTCTACTGCCCCACAAGTAAGATGGCTTCATCAAATACCTGTATGTTTTGGGGGTGGCATGAACAAAGGCTGGGTCACTGTCCAATAAATAAGATGTTGGACACAAGAATAGGTAGGACCATGTATCCTTGAGCAAGAGAAAAAGTGATCGGCAGGGAGCTGAAAGGCCGCCTGTGTGCATGCATTTGTGTACGTTGGTATGGAGGGTGACTCCAATATCTCAGTTCACATGTAAGACGTCAAGAGACTGAACCTGGAGGACCCCTACTCACCTCTGGAGGCAGCCCCTCTCTTTCCTTCTCTCTGATGATTCTTTCCTTAGTAAAGGGTTTGTGTGAATGTCACTAATGAGTGTGGTATAAAAGGATACTTCTTTTAAAAGATATATTTCAAAATTTTGCATCTATCTATGTAAGATGCACACACACACACACACACACACACACACACACACACACACACACACACACACACTCCATAACATAAAGAACATAAAGAACTTGCTAGGGTTGACTCTCTCCTTCTGTCATGTGGAAACCCAGGATTAAACTCAGGTCTTCGGGCTTGGTGGTGGGTACTTTTACCCATTGAGCCATGTCGTAGGACCCAGAGTGCTTCTGCCTCTTAATATGTATTTAGCCTTTCTTCTTTTTGTCTCATGAGCATGCATTGTCTCCTTTGTTTATCTGACTTGCCCTGGTTCATGTATGGCCTCTTCTCCTAAACACACTTTTCCCTCGTGCTTTTCAGATCATTAAAAAGCTGATAGAAAGAAAACAAGCCCAGATTCGAAAAGTCTACCCTGGACTTTCGTGTTTCAAAGCTGGAGTTCGGCAGATCCCTATAGAAAGCATTCCTGGAATCAGTATGTATAGATACTTTTACAAAGCAAAATCTTCTGTCGATCATGTAAGATATATTTGAAATGATTTCCAGCATGCAGTCATTTGAAAAGCTTTCAACTGTCCCCTTTCTGTGTCTGTGTGCTCTGTGTAGTGGGCAGCAAACTAGTTGTGGGGCTTGCCTGTAATCCCAGCACGGAGAGAGTAAGGCAGGAGGATCTAGAATTTGAGGTCAACTGAGGCTAGAGTGAAGAGACAATGTGGGGATGGGAAGGGCAGTGATAAAGACTTTCTAATGTCCTTTTCTTCCTAACTCAGCCTAGAGTGCCTTTAGGAGTTATTAATATTACATAATTTATTAAGGCCTAGCACTTATTCACAATGCTTGACAACAGGAGTATATATTAAATAGCATGGGAACTTTGGATTTTTATATTTACAAATGGAGGAACTGGTCTTCAAATGGTTGTATATTAGCATGCAGAAGTTCAGAACAAGATGTGGACAACCTGCCTTGATGTCATTGTCACCTGCATGAACCTGTTGCCTGACTTCTCTTCTTCCCTCCTCTCCATGTGTGATAGAAGTCACTTCAGTTGTTTCAAGATTTTATTTTACAGTAACTTTCTTGAGAATTCTTTTTAATATGCTAAAAACGAACTGTAATCGGATTTGTACATTGAAAGCTACTAATTATCATTTGGCAATCTTATTCAGTTTGACTCTCTAAGTTCTTATAATTACTACCCCCACCCCAGCACACAGGCACAAAACTAAAATTCTCCCTGAAAGAGACAGGATTCTGTCTCATTGCATCTGTCCTGCCCTTGGACTCTTGATGCTGAATCCCGGGTCTCACTTCCGTGTGTTGTCTCTGTTAATAGCCAAGTAGCTGCCCCATTATGGTGCCAGGTCCCAATCCACTACTTTTTCCTCTTTTGTCAAATGTTTAGCTATTTGGACTTTTTTTTTTTTAAATCAACTAATGTCACAGTGGCTAATTCCACCTAGTTTCTGTAGTTGTGTTCTGTAGGCAGGTAAACTGAAGGAAAGGTAAATGACTTTTTAAGAGAGAACAGAAGAATCAAATCCAGATCCCTCAGACACCAGGCCCTGTAAACCATCTGTAATGCAAGCAGGAGCTCGACCACACAAAACAGAGAAGAGACACTCTTTTGAGATAAAATAACAGCAGCACTTCATTGTGAGATAATCGAAGATTTCCGACTTGCAGTTTCTCGTCCCCTTTCTCTGTTTTGAAGAGTTGGAGCTCCTGCCTTAGACACTAACCAGCTGAGACTGTAGCTCAGGGGTGATGTGAGGTGTTGACTTCAGTCACCAGCACTACAAAAGACATTAATAACTCAATGAAATGAACAAAACTTATTAATAGAGCTGCCAGTCTGGGAAAGCGTTTTACGCTTTAAGCTGTATGAGAAGGAAGATAAATGCCGTTAGTTTCAGTGTTTTTCCCCAAATAGACGTTTATTGAGACATGGCTTTCATGTATGGTGCTTCTAATAAGTAGTATGTTATTCTCTTGACCCAAAGCAGTTCTCATTTAGTGTTCAATTTTGTTGACATATAGGAGAGACAGGCTGGAAACCAAGTGGAAAAGAGAAAAGGTAAGCAAGCTGGGCTAGAGGATGTTAATGCAAGTGATCTCCCCTTTCCAGCACTTTCTAGGAAGAGGGCCAAGTGATGGAATTGGTATATAGCAGATAGTGGGCTTCAGTTCTAGGCTGGGACCTGTGAGGCTGAGTGGTGATGAGGCCTGGAACATGAGCACTAATCCTTCTTTACTCTCTGTTATTTCAAGTAAAGAGCCCAGAGACCCAGAGCAGCTTTACAGCACCCTCAAGACCATCCTGCAGCAGGTGAAGGTGCGTGTGTCCTTCATTCATGCTCTTCTTTGAAAGGCTTTCCCACAGGACATTTCCATATGAGATACCTTATTTTATTTCTTTTATTCAAGAGCCATCAAAGCGCTTGGCCTTTCATGGAACCTGTGAAGAGAACAGAAGCTCCAGGATATTATGAAGTTATAAGGTTCCCTATGGGTAATGCTATTACAATTTTCTCAGATATAAAACTGGGTGGTGATGTGGCTAGGGTGGACTCTCTGTGCTAATGAGGTGTGATGAGTAGACCCGGGAGAGTGATGCTGGACCAGAGGGAAAATGGCGCCTTGTATGCACTTTCAATCTACAGCTGTGGAGTGCAGGTAGAAACCTTACTGTAGGCAGTCCTGGATGAAGCCGCCTGTAATAAATATCAGTAGTAATATGATTTTTTTTTTTTTTTTTTTTTTTACTGTTCTGGGTTTTTTGGAGGACCCACCACCCAGCTCCCAAATAAATCACAAAGAGGCTTATTCTTTGTTGCTTGCCAACTTTTGCTTATTTTGCCTATCTTTTGCCTCTAGGCTTTTCCCATTCTCTTCTTCTGTAAATCTTATTCTTACTCCATGAATTGCTGTGGCCCCTGGTGTCCTCCTTCTCTGGTTACCTCTCCGTACCTCTTTTCTCCAGATTTCTCCTTCTATATTTTTGCCTGCCAGCCCTGCCTATCCTTTCTCCTGTCTTGTTTTGGCCATTCAGATCTTTATTCGACCATCAGGTGTTCTAGACGGGGCAAGTTCACAGTTTCATAGAGCTAACAAATGCAACATAAATGAAAGTAACACCCTTAATGTAAGAGTCCTAACAGCTACCTCTGGGTTACAGATGAAAAGATAACAGATTTTGCCTTTTTTCTATGACTTGAGTCAGCCAAAAGTGGTTCTTATTTTTAAGAATTGTTCAAGGTAGATGACTCAGTAGCTAATAGTACTGGCTGCTCTTGCAGAGGATTGAGTTAAATTCCCAGCACCTGCATGGTGGTTCACAACTGTTTATAACTCCAGTCCAAGGGGATCTGACTTCCTTAAGCATTGCATGCAGGCAGAATACCCATATGTCTTGTTTTGTTGTTGTGAAAAGACACATGGCCATGCAACTCCTATGGAAGAAAGCATTTAACTGGGATTTGCTTACAGTTTCAGAGGTTTAGTCTGTTATTATCACAGTGGGGAGCATGGTGCCATGCAGGCAGGTTTTAGAGCAGTAGCTGAGAGCTCCATGATCCATAGGCAGAGGGAAACACTGGGACTGGTATTTTAGTGGGTTCTAAAAGTCCACCCCCAGTGATACATTTCTTCCAACAAGGTCATACCCCCTAATACTTCTAAACTTTTCAAATAGCACCACTCCCAGTGACTAAGCATTCAACTATATGAGCCTTTGAAAGCCATTCCTAGTCAAACCGCTATTACATATACATAAAGTTTTATGCCCTCCCTCCCTCCCTCTCTCCCTCTCTCCCTCCCTGCCTCCCTGCCTCCCTGCCTCCCTGCCTCCCTCCCTCCCTCCCTTAAGTCAGGATCTCTCTATGTAGCTCTGGCTGACCTGGAGCTCACTAGAGCAGTCTGGCCTCAACCAGAGAGCCACCTGGCTCAGCTTTCCAATGCTGGGATTAAGGGTGTGTGCTATCATGCTTGGCTACATAATTTTTATATAAAGAACCTTTCAAGGTAACTTGATGAGGATAGATTAAGCTCCTTTATGGCTGTTCTTTCAGATTGAAAAACTCTAGTAAATGATTTTTTTCCCATACTGTGAATGTCACTATATATATTTCCTTAAAAAAAACCCCAACTTTTTTTGACTATATTTCTGTGTGTGCATGATATGTGTGTATGAGCACAAGTGCCACAGCACATGAGTGAAGGAGAAATGACAGCTTTGTGGAGTCATCAGGCTTGTCCTGCAAGTGTCATTATCTGCTGAACCATCTTACCAGCTTCTGTATATTTCTAATTCAATCTTTTTCCAAATCCAAAAAATACCAAATAGGCTTCAGGAATAGAGAATAAATATTTCACCTATACTGTGGTAACAGGAACAATTGATTGAGAATTCCTAAATTTAATCAGTTTGTCAGTGTGTACATGGGTGTATGAGCACCACGGGACATGTGTACTTTATTTCTGGTTTGATCATGCCGTACATGATTATTTTTCTAAAGCATTATAAACATTGTATTGGCAGCATATCAGAAACAGTAGGAGTTAAGAAGGACTGTCCATAGCCACTCCCACCCAGAGGCTCAGCTTCTTTCCTCCTCCTTCCTTATTGAGAACTGCCCCAGAAAGTTACTGGGAATTGAACTCAGGTCCTCTGAAAGAACAATGTATGTTATTAGTGTGTGTGTGTGTGTGTGTGTGTGTGTGTGTGTGTGTGTGTGTGTGTAGGGGGTAAATCATTTTGGACTAGAACAATGGTTCAGCACTTAGGACCACTGATTGCTCTTTCAGAGGACCTGGTTTGATTCCAACCACCCATATGGCCACTTGCAACACTCTGTAACTCTAGCTCTAGGGAATCTATGTCCTGTTCTGACTTCAAAGAGCACCAGGCATGCACATGCACACTGACATACATGGAAATGAAACATCTATACAATTAAAATAAAAATAGATTATTTGGTAAGTTTAAAAGTCAAAAGTTAAAGTTTGATCATTGATGGAACCTTGCTCAAAATTCATTTATTTTACTTTTAGTATTTTATGTGCAGGTCACTGATGTATTTGTAAACCAGATGCTAGTTTCTTTCTTTGTATCACACCAATAAAACTATGAATTTACTAAAACGAGTTCAGCCTGATAAGTTTTAGCAATCGAAGATTCTGTGCCAGTGTTCTACCTGCCCCACTCAGCATCCGTGGACCCTCTACTTACTGTCCCTTAGTCTCCTGGTGCACAGTAAGAGATGGGAGCAGACAAGAACTCACAGTCCTTGGAATATTAGTGTGGCTGCACTGTTATATACAAATCCTTTTTAGAAGAATAGACTTAAGAATTATTTTGTGGGGGCTGGAGAGATGGCTCAGAGGTTAAGATCACTGGCTGCTCTTCTAGAGGTCCTAAGTTCAATTCCCAGCACCTCAGGGTGGCTCACAGACATCTTATAATGGCGTATGGTGCCCTCTTCTGTTGTATGTGTATATAATAGATAAATCTTTTTTTTTGTTTTTTTTCAAGACAGGGTTTAACACACACACACACACACACACACACACACACACACACACAATTATTTTGCTTAATCCCAAGAATTTCTCTTAAGCATGGCATTGGAATGAGAAAAATGTAAGCAAATCAACAGCATAGATTTCTTCCTGTAGGAGGAGTCAAGAGTTGCTAATGTTGTTGTTTCCTGTTCAGATCTGAAGACCATGAGCGAACGCCTCAGGAACAGGTACTATGTTTCTAAGAAATTATTCATGGCGGACTTGCAGCGAGTGTTCACCAACTGCAAGGAGTACAACCCTCCTGAGAGCGAGTACTACAAATGTGCCAGCATCCTGGAGAAGTTCTTCTTCAGTAAAATTAAAGAAGCCGGGTTGATTGATAAGTGATTTCCTTTACTTAGACACTCAACAGCAGTGTGCCTAAAGCAGGTGGTTTAGGTTTTGGGCTTTTTTTTTTTTTTGGTTTGTTTTTGTTTTTCGTTATTGTTATTTGTTTTTAAGAATTGTATATCATGTGTTGAAGAGACTTGTAATAATTAGCACTTTTGAAAAACAAACAAAACCTCCTTTAGTTTTTCAGAGACTTATTTAAATGGAAGTCATAGAAAAAATTATTTTGTGAGATAGATTTTACTATTTCCTACTATCATGTAAATTTTCTCTGGCATATCCAGTAGCTAACAGATGATCAGGGGCTTCCTCAAAACCTGTATGCGAGGAAATTGCACACAGTGTCAATATTTAAGGGATCTAGAGAAAATTCTGACCACGAATGTCTCCATTTTTTTCTAATGGAACATGAGAGTTTATTTTATTCTGAAGGACTTTAAGGGTCCACAATATGCCTGTCAAGGTGAACTATGTGATATTTGAAGTCTCATTGTAGACCTTTTACAAATATATATTTTTAAAACACTCATCTGGAAGAGGTGCTCAGAGCAGTTCTGAAAATGCAGCTTCCCCAACAGCAGCTGCCTGGACTCTTTGAAAGTGCCCAGGGCTTTGTTGTCCTGTCTGCCTATCACAGGCTGCAGAGTGTAAGTGTCCAGGGCTTTGTTGTCCTGTCTGCCTATCACAGGCTTGAGTGCACAACCACTATGGAATAATTTTCGACAGATATGTATCAATAGCATATTTGCCTTTGCTTGTGCAGGCTTTAAGTTCTAAAAGATCCTTTACCAGGTCACAAAGGTGTCAACTTGAAAACATTGGAGGTTTTGTCAATGTTAAGACATATAGCCTAAATATTTATGAATGCTGGGAGTCTTACTACAAATGAGTAAGGATTCTTTGTATTTTTCTGGTACAATTAACCTTATTAGCAATGTCTATGTGAACATTTCCCATTTGCACTTCCAGATTTATGTTTGTCTGACGTGAACTGAATTCTCACCAAAGTTTATGCCAGTATTTTAACCCCTGAGTCGTTTCAATGGTCCCTGATAAAATCCCACTAACATCCACCCACTATAAAACAAACCCTATATCTGGAGCTGGAGAGAAGGCCAAGGGTTAAGAGCACCTCCCATTTTCCCAGAGGACATCAGGTTGATTCCCAGCAGCAACATCCAAAATGGTATAATCTTATTAACCAGTTTGACTGGGGACTCAAGCTTAGTGCTTGGATTTATTTCCTGATTACACTACATAGAAAAGTGGGACTCCTGCCAC
>NW_004949138.1:3077824-3083366 GCF_000317375.1 Microtus ochrogaster
AAAAAAAAAAAAAATGTATTTAATGTATGTTTTCTATCAGCATAAATTATAATAGGTCACTAATGTCATTAAACCAGCTTGCAGAGGTAGTATGCTTGAAGGAAAACACCCTGGCAATGCTACTGAGCGCTGCTTCTGACACGGAGGTATTCTATACGGAGGTATTCAGAGTGTCCACTGAGGACCACACTGAAGATGCCTCAGCTTTTGAATTGCAAGGAACACTCTAAGTGGTGTCTAGACTTTTAATGAAGAATGATAATACAGATTGCATTAAGTATCGCAGACTGTTTTTAAAACCAGATTTTGCTGAAGCATCTGTCCAGCTTGTTATCCTGTGAAAGTTTGTTTCCTGGTTAGACATTCTTATAGAGTATTGTCTTTAAAATCAGATGGTCTCTTCTATATTGAAAGCATTTTTATGTTTTCTAATTTAAAAATTAATATTTTCTTATAGATATTGTGCAATAAAGCTGAAGTAGAATGTGTGGTTTTTGCAAATGCTTTAACAGCTGATAAAATTTTACATTTGTAAAATTAATATATTGTACTGGTACAAAATAATTTTAAATTATATTTTAAAAAATTCTGTGTGGTGTTCTGTTTTGTTCCACTAAGAGTCTGAGGTTAAACAGGGCAATGTGTAAGCTGGTAGACTGTACCCTAAGTCCTGAGCTTGTAAGCTTTTGTGAACATGTATGGAATTGCTGCAGTCGTAGGAAGTTTTATAAGCAAAACAAACCCTATATCTGGAGCTGGAGAGAAGGCTCAGGGTCAAGAGCACCTCCCATTTTCCCAGAGGACATCAGGTTGATTCCTAGCAGCAACATCTAATGGCTCATAATTAACTGCCTATAATTCAAGCTCAATATCTGATGCCATCTTCTGTTCTCCAAAGGCACCCATAGTCACGTGCAAATAGATGGATATAAACACACACACACACACACACACACACACACACACACACACGTCCTGTTCTCCACAAGCACCCATACTCACATGCAAATATATGGATATTCACACAGGCATGTGCACATCCTGTTCTCCACAGGCACCCATACTCTTGCAGATATATGGATATATACACATGCACACACATATACATTCTGTTCTCCACATACTCACATGCAAATATCCATACACACATACATATAACTACAAAGTTTAAAACATTCCAGTCTGCTGGAATGTCGGGAGAAAGACACTTCTCTGCCTTTTGTGTCACTCACTAAAACACCACCACTGAAGAAAAATTCATTCACAGAGTGTTGTTAGTATTTAAATATAGTTTGTAACATTTCACTTTATATCTGCCAGAGTAACGAGGAAAGAGCAAAGTGCATGTAATTTCAAAACATCTCCCATCCTCAAAACTCTAGGAATTATAGTCTATGTGGGTTTGAGAACCCAGTAGTAGTTGTGATGTTGGATGACTTCCTGAGCCAGGAGCAGGGCGTTGGCCTTTAAGCTCTCTGTAGTATCAAAAGCAGGTGTGAAAGGCAGGCCTGGCAGCACAGGTAGGAGAGGTGAGCACCACATATTGGGCTCAAAACCCTGGGTTCACCTCCGCCAGTGCCAGTGAGGGAGAGGGGGCAGATGGTCATGCCAACTCATGTCCAGCCTACAAGTATGCTTAGTTGAGTCTCTCCCAAGTAAGGAATGGATGAGGTACACGGGGGAGACAGATGCTGAATGTCCTTCCCCACATGAGCTAACTTCTCCATCCTATATAGTGTAAAGAAATCTCCACTTTTGTCCATTTATTCAGTGTGTGTGTCTGTGTGTAGGCCAGAGGGCGATGGCTGTCTTCTTATGTTTTGAGGCAAGGTATCTCCCTAAACCTAGGCTTACCAATTAGGCTAAATTGGTTAACCAATGAACCAACTCCAGGTGCCCAGCTGCATCCTGTTTCCAGCACAAGGGGTGGAGGTGGGGAATCCACACTCAGCCCCTCATCGTTTGCATGTCAAATTCTTTACCATCTGAATCATTTCCCTAAAGGTTATTTGTTTTGTATGTGCACATGAGTCTAAGATCTGGGTTGTGAACTCTGGTTGTCATATGTGGCAGCAAGTACTGGACCTTGCGTCCCCCCACCTCACTGTTGTGATCATTCAGCAAATAACTGGAAATAGCTAAATTTAACCAGGTGTGGTGGTGCACACAGGCCTTTAATCTCCGTGTTTGGGAGTGCAGATCTTCCAGGCAATTACACTTCTTCCCCTTAACTCCTTTCCCATGCTCAGTAAGTAGGCCTAATAAACTTATGGTTCATCAGGGTGAACTGTATGTTCTAACAGGGACCCACTTTCTGCCAGATCTTACAGAATGAATCGGGCCAACCCTCATTGTTAAGAAGCAGTCTGTGCTGTAATTTGACAAGTCTCTGTTCTGTCACACATCCCTTTCTCTTGGTGCCTATCTTGTATTCATACTCTTGATGTTCCTCTACAGGCATTAAATGGAAGCTGCTTTTTGCAGTGGTTCTCAACCCCTAAGGACCATCAGAAAGCAGATATTTACATTATGATTCATAACCATAGCAAAATTACAGTTATAGAGTAGCAATAGAAATAGTTTTTGTTTGGGGGGGTCACCATATTAGGAAGGTTGAGAACCACTGTTCTAGAGGGTCAAACTCATGTCATCGGGTTTGTTAGCAAGCCCTCCCCGTTATGCCATCTCATTGCTGTGATAACTTTAACAGCTGGATCCAGCCCAGTACCACTGTTCTGAAGGAGGCTGATGAAAAGTCCCTCATTGGTCCTTTCTAGTCCAAAGATGAGTCCTGCCCTATTTGATGAGACCATGAAATTTGTACTCTCTGGCTCATGCTTCTGCATACTGGGATTAAGACATGAACTGAACCACCAAGCCTGTGGCTCCTGGTGAAATTAAAAAAAAAAACAAACTATTTTATATGCAGCAGAAGACATCTTTGTAGAGTTGGTCTTCTTCTCCTACCATATGGGTTCTGTGGATCAAATGTAAGCTAATTAGTCATTGTGGCAAGTGCTGTTACCAAGTCCTCTCACTGGCCCGAGTCCTTTCATCTCCAGGTCTCGGCTTTATTTATTAGTTTATAAATTACACAGTTCATCTCCATGTTAGTTTTACTCTTTTGATGTGGTGTTGGGTTTTGAAGCCCAGGCTCCCACACATACTCTACCATTCTACATCTCTGGCAGATAACTTCTTCTTCATTAATTGACCATTACTGAACAGGATTGAATGCCAGGAGCCAGTGAATGCTGTCATTGGTTGTGGCACACCAAATGAATCCTCCTTCAAGCTGCAGCTCTCCATCTTGTCTAGAAACATAAAGCTGGAATATATATTTTAGTTCCTTCCACCTATTAATAATAAACACATGCCCCCTTGTAGGATTGCTACTTTTTTATTTCTCTTTCACAATCTCTCTCTTTTTGGGGGATGGGTTTCAAAGACAGGGTTTGTCTGTTTGTCTGTGTAGCACTGACTGTCTTGGAACTTGCTCTGCAGACCAGGCTGGCCTCAAACTTAGAGATCCCTTTGCCTCTGTTTCCTTGAGCACCAGCACACCCAGCTAGACTTGATCCTCTTAACACCTTTTACAAAGGTAATGAAGTACGACAGTTGAATGTCAGCTTTTAGGACATTATTGGAGAAGGGCATTCAGAGGTAAGAGATTAATGTCAGCTTTTAGGACATTATTGGAGAAGGGCATTCAGAGGTAAGGGATTAATGTGAGGCTGGGTGTAAGCAGATGTGTCAGAAAACCTGGCTGAACATCATGAAACACTCTGCTGAGAAACCTGGCCTTTACAGAAGGTCCTGGAGAGGTAAAGAATATTAATATTTATAATGTAATTATAATAATATAATTTAATATTAATTTAAATATTGCAGTTGCAATTTTTAAAATAACAAGTGATAACTATTTCTCAAAGAGGCGCTAAGTCTGGTTTATTTCTAAGATATTGTATAACAGAAATAATCTATATCCACCAACATGCTAAGTCTCAAACACTTAAGTCAATTATAAATCAGTATATACAATATATATACAGTGCCTATCAGATAAAAATGTTGACACAAGACCCTTAACAGCCTATAAACACATACTACATGGAATACAAAAACATGACAAAGACTAAAAGTCTAATAGCAGTTTTAAGGTAACAGTGACCGGTGCTTGTACTAAAATGGAAAGATAACAGTGATCGCATAGAGTAAGGGTCAAGGCTGACAGAACACAAAGATCTTTGCAATAAACATTTAGGTGTCTACAGAAGAAAGTAGAAAAATGGTTTTTGCCTTTTTGAGATTATGTAGTGATGCGCCTGCATGGCCTGAAACCAAAACCCAAGCGAAGGACGTCAGGATTAAACACACACACACACACACACACACACACACACACACACACACACCCTCTAGTCCATGGTAAAAGAAGCCCTTTATTGAATAGCACCACGGAGGCTTTTATACCCAACACAATCAGATAGGCCAACAGGTGAAAACCTCATCCCCTGACCCGCAATCTAGGACAAGGCAACACCTGCTCAGGAAGCAGAGCTGGACACAGCTTTCAGAAGGTCAAGAAAAGGTCACTAGCAGGGGAGAGCAGCCGGAGGCCAGGGCTCCAAATGGTCCCAACAATGTAGCACAGTTTGTGTAAAACAGGATCCTCCTGCGTCAGCCTCTACAGTGCTGAGATTATAGGTATGGACCATCATAACAAGCCATGAAAAAAAAATTGAAAATGAACCAGGATATAAATAGCTGGGGTTCCGCAGGCTAAGTAGCAAATTTCATTCAAATGTTAATGTTTGTTTTTTACTTTTTTTTGTTCTGCTTTTTTTTTTGTTTTGGATTTTTATTGAGCTCTACATTTTTCTCTGCCTTCAACCCTCCCCCAAGGTCCCTATGCTCCCAATTTACTCAGGAGATCTTGTCTTTTTCTACTTTTTACTTCCCATGTAGATTAGAGCTATGTAAGGGTCCTCATTGTTCTCTGGGGTTGTGTTTTGTAGGCTGGTTTTCTTTGATTTATGTTTAAAAACCACCTATGAGTGAGCACATGTGATAATTGTCTTTCTCTGTCTGGATTACCTCACTCAAAATAATGTTTTCTACCTTCATCTATTTTCATGCAAATTCAAGATGCCATTATTTTTTTCTGCTGTGTAGTACTCCATTGTGTAAATGTACCACATTTTCCTTATCCATTCTTCGGTTGAGGGGCTTTAAGGTTGTTTCCAGGTTCTGGCTATGACAAACAATACTGCTATGAACATAGTTGAGCACATGTCCTTGTGGCAAGATTGAGCATCCTTTCGATATACCCAAAAGTGGTATTACTAGGTCTTGAGGAAGGTTGTTTCCTAATTTTCTGAGAAATCACCACACTGGAATCTAAAGGGGTTGTACCAGCTTGCATTCCCCCCAGCAATGCAGAAGTGTTCCCTTTTCCCAACAACCTCTCCAGCATAAGTTGTCATCAGTGTTTTTGATCTTGGCATTGTTAAGGTGTAAGATGGAATCTCATGTTTTTGAC
>NW_004949138.1:3083825-3088823 GCF_000317375.1 Microtus ochrogaster
AGGACTGTGACGGGAGAGTGGGGTGCACACGAGCAACAGAGAAGAGGACTGTGACGGGAGAGTGGGGTGCACACGAGCAACAGAGAAGAGCTCTCGGCATGACTGAACGTGCTGCAGGAAGTCATGGTGGACAGTCTTCTGTTGTTTGCAGTGGGATTTACTCCTAGGCCTTGCCCAAATGACACAAGTGTTCACTACTGAGCCACAAACCGAAATGTCTTGGTTTGGGGCCTGAAGGCTGCAGGTAACTTGATTAAGACAATCTAATGTGAAGAGAAGGGGAGAGTTGACAGGACAACAGATGAGGAAACAAGATGGCAGTGGTTAAGGCCAGAAAGGAAGATAATCAAGATTACTTGACAGTTAAGAGCAAAAGGTAAACACAATGGCCACCATTATGTACAGCCAGACTTGATATTATATTGTGGCCACCACAATGGCCACACTTCAGTGTTCTTTAAAAATGGACCACTTCTAGTGATTTCAGTTTAAAGAAATATATACACACCTGCAGAAGTTCAGTTATTTCATTAAATACATATATCAAACCCAGAAACTTACTAGTCACATATTTATACTTGTAAACTTCTGACAACATGAAGGGCTAGCCTGAGGTCCATGATATGTTGATTCTGATGAAGAATGATGTCACACACAGAGTTCACAACCTTGTCCCAGAACCAAAACTACCAATTCTCTTAATTGTGATTCCACATATAGTTTACCCAAAGATTCCGTAGTAGAATAAGGGATTCTCAGCAACTTATGGTATGTCTTATGGTCAAGGATTCACGAAAGATTCACATCCTATCTTTATAAAGCTTCAACTCTGAAATTCCCCTGCTGGAGAAATTTTAGATTGGTAGCAATCCACACAACTAAAAAGTATAGGTCCTGACCCAGAGCTTGATAAGGGATGGTTCTGCCCACTGCTCACAGACTCTATCAGGTAACAGAGAAGGATCCTCTTTGATAGCATCCAACCAAAGGAGTTACTGTGTGTGCTTTGTACTTCTTTTAGGACGTCTCATATCCTTTTTTTGCTTGAAAATAGGAGAATCCAAGAAACACAAGTCTGTGAAAGGGTCCCCTCTTCTCAGTTTCCTATAAATAAAAAAGATTTCAGGTATGATCACATATAGCAGTATTATATTCAGCACAGGACTAGTATAACAATAGGTCAGTCCTAGTCCTCAAAAACAATCCATTCATGACTAAAGCCCTTCTTCAGCCCTCCCACAAGAGTCATTACAGATGAGTCCACACAGTACTTACGAAGCGAGTGTTGGCTCCTTATAGCTTGTGATGGTGGAGCACTTGCGCTTAGGCAGAGGCACGGCTGGGCTATCGTCACGCATTTTTGGAGACAGAGAAAGTTTCCTGATTTTCACTACAGGAGACAGCAGGATATTGGTGACATCCTTTAGGCTACAACCAGATAAGTCTTGATTTTTGCATGGCATACCTACAATATAGTGTTTATTGAATATGAATCCAAGGGATACAAACCACAGAAATAAAACTATGGTCAATTACATATTTTTAAACACACAAAATAACTGGCACTTCATGATCTATGCTTTAATAACTTTGCTGTGGAATACTGGTCTTGTATCCTTTAAAGATCTGTCACTTTTATTGATTTAATAAAATGCTGACTGGCAATCAGACAGGAAGTATATGAGGGGCAACCAGACTAGGAGAATTCTGGGAAGAGGAAAGGCTCAGCCTGCAGTCACCATCCAGAGGTAAAGGAAGCAGGATAAGAATGCCTCACTGAGTAAGGTACCGTGTCACGTGACTAAACATAGATAAGAATTAAGGGTTAATTTAAGTTGAAAGATTTAGGTTAATAATAGTTCTGTATTGTATAATAATAATAATAATAATAATAATAATAATAATAATACAACCAGTTTACAATTACAAGCCTCTGTGTGTTTGGTTGGGACTGAATGGCTGTGGGACTAAGTGGGACAAAAACTTCCATCTACAAAACTTCCTCTTGTTTTTTTTTTCTTTTTTTCAAGCCAGATAATGTAGAAACTATGGTAGATGTAAAGAACTATTAGCTACAACAGAACTATTTACTAAAATGTAATCTTCTTCCCCAATAGCTTAGATGTTATGAGTTGGTTTAAAGTATGAAACTGTATTTTAGTTACACTTTAATCCTTAGAATCACCAAAGTTCTGGTCCCAGTCAACACTGAAGTTTGTGACACTGTTGGAGCCCACTGACCACAAAGTCATTCCATTAAACATACAAGAACTCTCCATCAGACCATGAAGACCAGGATAAAACGTGTTCCCCGCTGGTGCTAATGTTACAAAAATTCAGATGTCTTTCCCGTCATTAACACCCAGGTCCTGTATCATCTCAAAGCTCCATCAATTTGGGAGGCAGGTACCACACACAGTGAGAATACGGAAAGACAATCTTCTCCAACAGAGGTTCTGAACTACAGAGTATCTGGTGTCAGATACTTTCCTGCCACCACAAACATACAACCAATCCAGTATTAATGTAGATAACAGGGTTAGACCAGCTGTTCTAGTCTAGAATAATGCTTCCCACACCATGTGTGTTTATAAACCCCCAGGGAAACTTGTAAAGACACTCAAATTCTAATTCAAGGGACAGGATAGAACCTGGGATTATGGCTGTTTCCAGGTAATGATGCTCATAGAAGTCTGGGATCAAACTATTTAAGTGTTTTTGTTCTTTGTGAAACCTTATTGTTGTCAAAAGAACACAGAAGAGGCAACAAACAGTTCAACTATGCTCCATGTTACTTGACTTCAATAATTATCAAGTTTGCCAACCCTGCTCAACTTATTCTATCATTAAAGCATTTTTATTTAAAGTAGAGCAAACATTTATTAAGAAAAAGACAAACAGGTACTGAGAGTGGATTCTCATGATACATAGTTTTAAAACACATTTTTACAAGCTATATTGTTCAGCTGCTTAACTAGGAAAGTTAATTCATTGTTTTAGACTTTAATATCCTAGTAAAGCAAATCAAACATGCCAACTGAGCTGTTACAATGTGACAACATTCTGAAGATGATAGGACCTGACAGCATGGAGCTATTGCCACAGGAATCAAAATTCTCAACGAAGTCTTTGTGAGTAGGTGTAGGCTGATGACTAACACTGAACCACTTTGATAAAATAAATGCATGGGTTTCTGAGCTAAAGTTTTCAGCAGATGAGAAAAGAACTTCTTTCTCTCATAAGCTCACCTTCAACTAGAAAAATAAGTCAAGTTTCCTGTTAAATTAAATATATAAGTCCATTAAAATGAGTTTTTTCTTTTTCATTTTCTAGGGGATCACAAGTGTAAAGATCTTTTAATTCAATCCAACCACAACCTGTCCTCTCTTTATCCTGCTCAAAAGCCTCCTCTCTAATAGGAATCAGACCCCGAGAAGTAATACTCCTGTAAGATTCCTATTTGCTTCAAGTAAGCCAGAATAACAGCCATGTTTCCATTTTCTACCCCTACTGTTTAATCAGACTATAACTTCCCTTATGGAGAACACATATGGAAAGTCTCTAGACTCCCCAGAGAAACAGATGGAGGTATAGTATCTAAGAATCATCAGCATTGGGCAACCATTTAGAAACATTTAAAACTCAGGCAAATAAGCCCACTGCTTACCGGTAGGAGTTCTGGTTGGCAGAGTCTTCTCCTTATCTTTTTCATCCGTGTACTTGAGTTCCCTTTTAGGCCGAGGCCTGGTGACTGGTCTGTCTGATTCTCTGGTGTGGTCTATCAAGTGCTTGCAAGGAGGCAGGTAGATGTCACTGGACTCATCCTCAGAGGCACTCAGATCGAAAGCATTCCCTTCCTGGTCACCACTGTTAATTTCTTCACTGGAATCATTGCTCATTTTTTGTCGGAAAGGAGTAAGATGAACACGCTCTTCCACATTAAAATCATAAGCATCGCCAGAACCAATAGACCTATCCAATTTTGTGGGTTGTAAAGAGTGCTTATCTTTGCTTTTCTTGCCCTTACACCTCAGTGAGGATCTTGATTTGCATTTCTGGTTGGCTCTTCTCTGCTTTGCTCTTTTCTGTGCACGTTGGTGCTTACGTTCTGTTTGTTCAGATTCAGATGGTAAAATGACTTTTGTTTTAGCATTCGTTCCTGGGTAAGTCAGTCTAGGGGATAAGTTAATTTGGTCCTTGTTCCACAGGCAAACATTTTGTTCTACATTTTCAAGTTCGTGCAGAGTTATAGTTGGGTCTTTACACCCACTTCTTGTAACTTCCAAAGACTGTCCCACCCAGTGACTGGCTTCACAGTCGTCCAAAGCAGTGGAGCAACTTACATTACTAAAATCTTTCTTTAAGTGGCGACGGAAAGACACAGTCTTAGGTAAGATGTCATCAGAAGGCTCGACTTTACCTGAATCAAAATCACTCCCCAGTGTGTCTGGAGGAACAGTAGAACTTGGTTCTGAATATTTAAGAAACAAATGAGTAAAACAATGTTATGCTTTAATTTTTTAAAAGTCTAATAACAATCTGGTTACCTCTCCAAGCTGCTTTTGGTATTTCATCACAGTAATAGTGACCCTAAGTAGGATACTCACCCTCCCGAGTGCTGAGATTATAGGTATAAGTCACCACTCAGGATTTGAAGGGATTCTTTTAATCCCCTACCAGTCTATGTAAGATCAAGGTTCTTTGAGCAGAATAACAGATAAACAGACTTAAAAGTTAAAAAGGAAGAAAATGGAAAAACAAAGTATTAGGTTACTTATTCACAAAGATCAGTATTTTTAGATTTTCTAACCAACTTACCTTTGGTTTGGAAAGGCCAGTCATTTTCTTCAAGACCAGTTTGCCTTAAAGAATAAGAAACAGAAATCTTAGCAATTATATAAAAAGAAAACCCCAAGAGCCGGGCGGTGGTGGCGCACGCCTTTAATCCCAGCACTCGGGAGGCAGAGGCAGGCGGATCTCTGTGAGTTCGAGACCAGC
>NW_004949138.1:3089273-3090927 GCF_000317375.1 Microtus ochrogaster
TGAAGCTCCGACCCAGGATGGACGTAGGCTAGAATCTTCCTGGTAAGCGCACCTTGGGGTGCGACATACATGATTGGAAATGGGTTAATCCAGGAGCGAGAGTTAGCCGAGAAAAGGGCTAAAGCTAAAGAGCCAAGCAGTATTTAAAAGAATACAGTGTCCGTGTAATTATTTCGGGCAAAGCTAGCCGTGATGGCTGCCGGGTGGCGGGAAGCAGCCCACTGCTCGTATTACTACAGTGCCTCAAAGTTTTTAAGAATGAAGTTTGGTCACTCAGCTCTTCAGGACCTATGGGAGCTATCATTTGGTGACGGTACACGCTTTAATGGTATCAACTCTAGATTCTTCTGAAACTGTAGCCCCCTTTGTTTTCTTTGAAACCTGAATTCTAGTTTGCTTCATTAACCAAATTTTCTTCTACTCAAAACTTGTATTGACAATTTGTAATTTAAATTTGCAAAAATTTCCCACTTTATAATATTAAAATATAGGTTTTGTAATAGAGCAGAGGGAACTACTAATTTTTTTTGAAGTCTAATAACAATCTGGTTACCTCACCTCCGCTAACTTCATTTATTGAGTCTTAAAGTCCAACAGTTTTAAAACTCTGGAAGTTTAATAGTGATGTGTGCAACTAGAACTTTATAGTGAGGATGACAAAGCCCCTTGGGGCTAAGAGCCACCATCTGGAAGCACTGTTTGTCCTCCCGACATCCTGGTGCAGGCCAAGAACACGGCCACATCCTCAGCACATGAGCAACCCCAATGTGCTAGCACTGCCCAGTCTGAGGCCACATTCGGTAGCTTTTCTAGTTTTCTGTTTGTTATGAGCCAAGGTTTAGCCACGTAGCCCAGGCCATCTTGAATAAATATTCTGCTGCATCAGCCTCCCAAGTTTTGGATCTATAGCTATATATGTTAGTTGAACTCACAAAATGGTATAATTAAGAGCTGGAGAGTTCATGCTGGCAAAGAGAAAATCAGTTTTCTCCAATGAAGTCTCACTGGGTCTGTCAACTACACTCCAGAACAGGCCAATACAAAACAGACTCAGTGGCATTTCTGCGGATGTTTTATTGAGCATTTTTTCTTTTTCTTTTTTTGTCTTTCTTTTGACTATTCTGCTTTTCATTTTTGTTTTGCTTTTTGTCCCCTCTTGAGAGAATGGACATAAAGTCATTTGGGAAGGGAGGATCTAGGAGCTGGATGAGAGGTAAATGATTAAAATATATCACATAAAAACAATTTTAATAAGAAAGAGCTGTGTATTTTGGTATACATAATTAAATCTCATTAGCTCACAAAAGAACACAAAACATACATAATTGAAGAGAAGGGAAAGAGGGCATCTGAATCAGAACTGAACAACCAGACAGAGGTATAATTCACTCCACCCACCCCACGTCCCAATAAATAGGATAGTTTTTAGGCCTGAAAAAAATATTAGTTTTAATAATGACTGTTTACAAGAATGAAAACATGACATACAAAATAAAACAAAAAACAAACAAATAAAACAACTGAAAGAAAACAGTTTAAAGCTTTGTTGAGTTTCTAACTTAGCCAACTAAACAGTAGGAAAAGGGGCTAGAGAGATGGCTCAGCGGTTAAGAGCATTGCCTGCTCTTCCAAAGGTCCTGAGTTCAATTCCCAG
>NW_004949138.1:3091147-3095194 GCF_000317375.1 Microtus ochrogaster
AATAATGAACTTGGTACTAACCGTAAGGTCTTCACAGATAAGTCTCTGATGGTGTTGTCACTACTGGAGACCACTTCTGAGATACATCCTTTCCAGTTCTGTTAATATATTAAATCAAAAGAAAACACCATTATAATTGTTTACTGCTATGAAGTATGTATGTGCATTCTGCATTATGAATGTATTGCTGAATAAACACATATGCCTGCAACTATAGTATATACTTGCTGACAGTGTGCAGCACTGCCATGCAGTTTCAGGGGCTAGGATTCCCTAGCTGAAACATCACACACTGCCCTCTTGTAGCTCACATTCTAGTGTATAGAAAGAAATTGTAAAAAGGGTCTACAAGTTAGCCCACAGTTAAGAGCTCTTGCCATGCAGGCCTCATAATCTCAGCTGGTCTGTGGAATCATGGTGGAAGGAAAGAGTCACACCTGGAAGCTGTCCTCTGACCTTCACAAGCCCACACGTGCCCCTCCTCCCAGTGAAAAGAGACGTGTGTTGTGTGAGGTTTTACTCTTTTTGCGGGGCCCATCACCCAGCTTCCAAATAAATCACAAATAATTATGAATTCTGGGCTTTATCTTGGCTTGTTTTTTGGCAGCTTTTCTTAAATTAACCCATCTACCTTTTCCCTCTGGGCTTTTATCTTTCTCTATTTCTGTATACCTTACTTTCACTCTTAATCCATGGCTGGCTGTGTAGCTGGGTGGCTGGCCTCTGACGTTTTCCTCTTCTTGTTCTCTCCTTCCTCTTCTTCCTGGTTTCTGCCTCTACTTATTTTCTCTGCTGCCGGCCCCCTACCCTTGCTCCTGCCTCACTATTGGTTGTTCAGCTCTCTATTAGACCATCCAATGTTTTAGACAGGCGCAGTTAAACAAATGCAGTGTAAACAAAATCACATACCTGAAAATAATATTCCCCAACACACACATCTGATTTCTACAGTGAAAAGCGCTCTGAAGGCGAGGGACGAGTGAATCTAGAGCTCTACTACAGAGGGACTCTGACTGAAATGTAAGGACTCAGCAGTTACTGAGCAGGAGGAAGAAAAAGCAGTGTAAAGAGCAAATGCAAAAGTTGTTAAGACAGGAACAGTCATGGTGTGTTTAACACATGTGTGAAACACAGCAACTGAGAGCATGGGAGGTGTGCATACAATGACAGCTAGCACAGCAGCTGGAGAGCTGTGACTGATGGAAGGTTAAGGGTCACTGAAACTCAATAACTACTAAGCAAAGCGGTACAAAGATCAGTCTGGCCAACACAAAGCATGGCTTAAAAGGGTCCTAGAATGGAAAAAGTTAGGATGTCATCATAGCAAATGAAGATGTGAGACTAGGTAGGACTGGCACTAAAGCTCGTGGGATGGCCCCATTAATAAAAACATGCATAACCCAAGGGGTCTAGGGTATATTCAGTATTAAGCAACTTGCCACAGAGTTTCTGTCAAGGGTTCTATCATTCTTAGCACAGATGAGAACACGTGCAAGGACGGAATGTGGATGGGGGAGAAGGCATTGGTGGAGCAGGTTTGGCCAGAGCAAGGGAGCAGACCGCTTTACTGAGATGAGCAGCAGTCAACTGGACAGAGATCTGGGCACAGCAGTGCGTGAATCTCAACACTGCTGCTGAGGCAGAGGGAAAATCAATGTGCGACCAGCCAGGTTTCAGACTGAGTTCTGGGCTAGCCTGGGCTGTAGTGAGAGACTGTGACCCAAACAACAACAATAACAACAATGAATGAATAAATAAATAAGTAAAAAATAGAAAGGGGATTACAGAAGAAGGCAGAGGTATACAATATTCTTGAGAATTGGAAGAGTTATGCTTTGTTTTGTTTTGTTTTTCAAGACAGGGTTTCTGTGTCCTGGAACTAGACCAGGTTAGCCTCAAACTCCCAGAGATCTGCCTGCCTCCACCTCCTGAGTGCTGGGATTAAAGGCGTGCACCACCCAGCAAGAGTTGTGCTTTATATAAAAGTTTGTCTGAGATGCTTCCTAAAATCAAGTAGAAGCTGTGAGTGTATACATCTGCATCTGTGTTTAAGCTTTGATTTATGAATTCAAAAGTTACCAGAAAACAATTATATAACCATGGGAGGATTTCACATCTGTCTAGGGCAACTGGCATTTACCAAAATAGAAGCTGACAACACAGGAGACTAACATGGAACAGCAAGGAAGTAGGAAGAAAACTCAGGGTGAGTATGATGACATGAAAATTAAGAGATCAATGATTTCAAGTAAAGAGACTTCTCTCGCAATCACTGCAAAGCTAAGAAACAAGGGCAAGCCAAACTTGGCAGCATGCAAGCTTTGGTGATCTTGATACACAGCTGCAGAAAACGGCAATGACAGAAGCTATGTACATGGTTTAAATGAGACTAGGTTTTACTATACAGACCAGGCTGGCCTTGAACTCACAGAGATGCCTCTGTCTCTCCAATGCAAGGATTTAAGGTGTGAACACCACATCTGCCCCCTCCACCCCCCCTTTCTCTCTTCCTTTGAAAGTTGTGTTGTGAGGGGGAAAGGAAGAAATAAGGGATGGAACCTGACCAGGAATGATTTCATCTTTCATCTTGAAGGCACAAGATAGTGCAGATACTACACCTCTGACTGTGTAATCCAGTAGGGAGGAGAACAAATAATAAGGATCCAAATTCTCACGGGGGTGAGATGAGAAGAACATGATGCTGTGGGGGAGAATAAGAAAAAATAGGAGAAGCCTGCACATTTCTGCTGGAAAGATGAGCCCCAGATGGAACACTAAGAAGAGCTCCTAATCAAATTTAATGAACTTTTGAATTTAATGAACACATACTAGCTTTATCTTTATCTCACATTTTTTATTTATTCTATGTGTCTACATATCTGTTGAATGTATGCTCATGAGGCCAGAAGAGGGCAACAGATCCCTGCCAGCTGATGTGGGGAGGGATCCTAACTCAACAGATATTGATTCAATAACAAATTGCCCAAAACTATCTATAAGAATGAGTTCTTAGCCGGGCAGTGGTGGTGCATGCCTTTAATCCCAGCACTTGGGAGGCATAGGCAGGCGGATCTCTGTGTGTTCAAGGCCAACCTGGTCTACAAGAGCTAGTTCCAGGACAGGCTCCAAAGCTACAGAGAAACCCTGTCTCTAAAATAAAAAAATAAAAAAATGAGTTCTTATGTAAGTTTTCAATTTGATATCAAAATAGCTAACTTTGAAAGTAGTAACATTTGCCCATCAAAATCCCAGCAAAATTCTTCAAAGACCTCAAAAGAACGGTACTCAACTTCATTTGGAAAAGCAAAAAACCCAGGATAGCCAAAACAATCCTGGGCAATAAAAGAACTTCTGGAGGCATCACAATCCCTAACTTCAAACTCTACTACAGAGCTACAGTACTGAAAAGAGCCTGGTATTGGCATAAGAACAAACAGGAGGACCAATGGAACCGAATAGAAGACCCGGATATCAATCCACATATCTTTGAACACATGATCTTTGATAAAGAAACAAAAAATATCAAATGGAAAAAAGAAAGCATATTTAACAAGTTGTGCTGGCATAACTGGATATCAACATATAGAAGAATTAAAATAGACCCATATCTGTCACCATGCACAAAACTCAAGTCCAAATGGATCCAGGACCTCAAAATAAAGCCAGCCACATTAAACCTTAAAGAAGAGAAAGTGGGAAGTACACTTGAACACATTGGCACAGGGAATCATTTCCTAAACAGAGACCCAGGAGCACAGACACTGAGAGAAACAATTAATAAATGGGACCTCCTGAAACTGAAAAGCTTCTGTAAAGCAAAGGACATGGTCAACAAGACAAAAAGACAGCCTGGAGATCCTGTCACAGACTCACAGAGATGTGTGAGTCGGCCTTTGCCTCCCTGGGAAAAGATCCTCACTAACCCCAAATCAGACAGAGGTCTGATCTCCAAAATATACAAAAGAACTCAAGAAATTGGACACCAAAAGATCACATAATTCAATAAAAAAATGGAATACAGACCTAAACAGAGAACTCTCAACAGAG
>NW_004949138.1:3095988-3102506 GCF_000317375.1 Microtus ochrogaster
TATATAAAATTATTTAACTTTTACTACCAGTTAATAACTAGAGGGGATAGGGATGTGGCTCAGTGATAGAACACTTGCCTAGCATATGCAAAACCATGGATCCCATTTCAGGGAATAAGAAAATAAAAGTTAAGAAATTTGCTCACAAAAAAAAAAAGAAAGAAAGAAAGAAAGAAAGAAAGAAAGAAAGAAAGAAAGAAAGAAGTAACATTATTCAAGATAATGGAGAAATGAATATTTAATTGTATAGTAGCAATATAATAGAAGAGATGAATTATAGGACTAGAGAAAGCTCAGTGCTAGGACCCTAGCACTCACTCCTATGCCTCTAGCCCCTATGTTGGATAACTGCCTATAATTCCAGCCCTGGGTGGGTGGAGGTCTGAAGTTTCTGAGCTGTGTGGGCACCTGCATGCATGTGCACAATCCCCCCCCATAAATAATTAAAATAAATCTTAAAAATATAAAGACTTATTATAAAACTGTTAGTGAGCAAGTTAAGTAAAGACAGGAAGGAAACATGTCTTAAAACTCCCCTTCTTTCGTCTCTCCATTTTAAAGTATTATTTATTGATTTGGTGGGAAGGCGTGCCATGCTGTGTGTGGGTGTCAGAGGACAGCTTTCTGGGGAGTCAGGTCTCTCTTTCTCATGTGTGTCCCATCAACAAGGGGCAAACACCTTTACCCTAGAATGTCTTTGCTCCAAATCTTCCCTTTTTTTCCCCACAATTTCTTCTGCAGCATTGAGGATGAAAGAACTCAGGACTTTATGCATTCTGGACAAGTATTTTACTCTTGAGCTATAGACCCAACCAAAGAAAACCTTCTTAGACTAAAACATCCTAGTGGTGGCACACACATTTAACCCTACCACTTGGATGGCTGAGGCAGTACATCTCTGTCTACATATTGATATCCTGTCACAAACAAACAAAAGAGCTCTCTACTACCGAGAAATCAACCTTGAACACTGAAGAACAAGTACAAAGTGGTTCAGAACAAGTGACACACATAGATCTACAACAGAAAAAAAAATTCTTTTAAATGCTAAGAATATACAGCAACTAGTAACAACACACTTAACCGGGAACGTTGAGAGCTGGCACTAAGCGTACAATAGCAGAATTTTCTCCCTACTGTTCTGGCATTTATGCCATTGCGTAGACACTGAAGAGTAGTCCTTGGAATTTCAGCCAAACTCTGGAAAGGAGGGGGCTGACGATCTAGCTCAGCAGTAAGGATGTGTAGTGGCAGAAAACTGCCTGTAACTACAGCTCTGATGCCTCTGGCCTCCATGTGCATCCATACTAGCACACACATGCCCAGATGCACATATATATATATACACACTCTGGAAAGCATCAGGGAGATTCAGATGCCGATAGGCTGGTCCCTTGTAATTTACTGAATAAGGGGAAAAAGATTAAAATGTTGAAAGAACACAATCTTTAAAATGTAATCCAAGCTGGGCGGTGGTGGTGCAAGCCTTTGAGGCAGGTGGATCTCCAAGTTTGAGGCTAGGCCAGGTTCCAAAGCTACAGAAAAACCCTGTCTCAAAAAATCAAATAACAACAACAACTACTACTACTATTACAGAAACCAAAAAACAAAACAAAAACAAAATCTTAGAAGTCTCTTTTCAGAGATAAGAACTCACTGTACAACTCAGATTAGTCAATAACTTGAATCTTCCCGACTTAGCATGTCGACTTCTGGAGTCACAAGTCACAGGTGTGAACGGCACCCAGGAAGCAATTATTCTCTACACTGTCTACTATGCACATATTATATGTGAAGGTACGTGAATGTATGTCCTATGTTATATAACACCTGGAAGTTGTATTCTGAACTTCATATACACACCTAAATAAATAAACATAATAAATTATTTTTAAGTGATTCTCCAAATAGTATTTAGAATACTTTCCATATCTCAAATAAAGAGCTTTATAAAGCTGCACTTCATACAGCAAAAACTATATAAGAAAGTTTTGTAATGAACATACCTGATCAATGTCTTTACTTTGTTGGGAAGTTAGCTTCTCTTTCACTGTATATAGCTGGCAAGCAAGATAGTAACATTCTCTTCTCAGCTGCAGGATGATATCTTGGGCTTCTCTCACTTTGGATTTTTCATTTTCCAAAGCCAAAACTAACAACCTGTTGTTATCTTGGTAATTTTTCAGCAGTGTAGCAGTGTTAGCTATAAGAAAAAAATTTCAATTAAACTTACACCTAGAAGGTGAAACAGGCTGGAGAGATGGCTCAGTGGTTAAGAGCAATCAATCAATCAATCAATCAATCAATCAATCAATCAATGAAGCCCAGAGGACATAAGGAGCTAGATGTGGTCATACACACAAGTAACCCCATCACTGTGTGTCAGAGCAGGAAAGGAACTAAGGTGTTGGAGGGTTATGGACACAGGAGGATCTCTGGAGCTTGGCTGGTTGCCAGTCTAATTCTGGTTCAGTAAGAGAACGTTTGCAGGGGAATAGAACAGAGAGAAATAAATAGCAGGGCTCCAGAACTTCTCCTCTAGCACAGCCCTGCCCCCCCCCCACACACGCCACACTAGCGCACAAGAATGGTATATAAAGACATCATAGAAGTCTCTTACTGGGTACTTGGCATGGTGCAACGATAAAGGACTTGCGTCTGCCAACCTCTGCTAAGTTTTTATTCCTTTTCTCTTTCATTCGCTTCTTAATATCTTCAAGACTATCTTGAAAGGACTTTTTCTGACACCTTTCCTTAACCATCTTTGTCTATGAATCAAAAAAAAAACAATTAACATTTCTCAGATACTTTCAAATATAAAATTTAGGAAAAAGGAATTAAGGAAAGACTAAATTGTAAACTTACTTCAAAAAAAGGCAGTAATTTTGTTTTTTAGCTTTAAAATATTACTAAGTCAGGTGTTGTGGCATAATCCAAGCTACTAAGATGGTTATGGCACCCAGAACATGAATTCATGCTTTGGCTACATAGTAAAACTCATTTCAAAAACAATTCAACAAAAGCAGATGTTAGAATCAAGCTCATGATAAGAAAAAAAATCCTGTAAAATGTCATTCATGTTTCTGAAATAATCTTCTGCCATTTCATAAGAAATGTAGTAGTAAGTGTTAACTATTCATTTTCTAGTAGATACTCATTGGAGGCATACAATATTCTAAGCACTATGGGATCTGCTTATTGAATATGTTACACAGTCTGGCTTTGAACTTAAGAGCGCTGATATTCGCAGCCTCCTGAGTATCTGGAACCACATATGTGAGCCACACACTTTGCCTTACTTTTCTTACAATGTTTATGACCAACCTTTAGTGTTTAGGATTACAGTATTAGTTCAGAAGCAATTATATGGATATCTGGGGCTGTTTAGCAATTCTTACTAATTATTTATTTTGGGGGCAGAGAACACATGCATCCATATTAAAACATCAATGTGATTAAAGCAAAGTGACATGCTTCAACATGCCAGGCTACTTTTCATTAAGTTTGTATCCTTGACTACAACTTCCAGATCTCCAAAATGCAAACTGTTGCCACCAGCAATGTACACATAAAATTTCACCACAACGGATTCTCTTCTCTTGGTTTTTTGAATCTGTTCCTTTTTTGGGTAATTTCCCCAGGACTTATTTTTCCTCCGTGCATATCTGGGGCCTTAAATAGGTACTCCATATCTCATCTAAAGGTATTTCTACCAATGTATATGTACGATAGATTGGAGGGAGTGTCTAACAGAATAAATGCAACTACTCTTTTAAAGTACGAATAGGTTGCGTAAGACAGCCACCCTAACACCACCAAGTTTTTAAAATTTGCACTAGAGATGTCTGAGATTGAATAACTGGTGGAGTTAAAATTGATTACAGATTGTTTACGTGCTCGCGCGCAGGAAATTGAACCAGGGTCTTGTGCATGCTAGGCAAAAATCTATCAGCAAGGCATATCCTCAGCCCCTATTAGATACTTTAAAAGCAAAGTCCTATCTAAGGAGTTTTTGCTAGCATAAACTAAGCAAGCTAACGTCCTACAAGATGTGTGCTACAGCAAAAGCCCTGCCAAGCGCGGGTTGCACACTCCCGAGAGCTGAAGGCCTAGCCCCGTCGGGTGCCCCCGGTGCTCACCACCCGTCCCGCCTCGTACCTCGGCGGCTCACAGCCGCTCACTGCCGCTCACAGCCCCTCACAGCACGGCGAGCTTGTCTGGCCTCCGGCTCCGCCAGGCAGGCTACACTACCGCCACCACATTTGAAATCCTCCGTCGCGATCGTCCATTGGCTGCCCGAAGGCCGTCGCGCGCAGCGCCTCTCCCACCCCCGAGTCGCAGCCTGTGACGTGCACGGACGCGCAGTGAGGTGGGGCGGAGGGGAAGGGTGGAGCCTCGCTGGAGACCAGGCTTTGGCGCCCCGCGGCCGTCCGAGGGGCGGAGTCACCCGGAGCTTGGAGGCTGGATTCTGGGTGCGTTCATAACTTCCTATTTTAGGCCGGGGTGTTGGACACACGCCGGAGAGCCCAGCTCTCTGGAGGCTACGGAGGAGAACGATGAATGACGAGTTCGAAGCAAACCTGAATTGGAGAACTAAAGATTGAGACAGAGTCGTGCTCGGGGGCGCCCTCTTGTGGCAAACGTCCAGTCAGTTTGCTGCACGCCCGGGAGGGCCCAGGGTAAGGGCTGACGTGAGAGATTATAGCTTTGGAAAACACAAGAGCATTCTGCAGGTTGGCCTGGTTGATTCATGGAAGAAACTCCAAGTGACAGCCTGATCCCTTCCCAAGCATTTACTGAGGATATTTACAATCAACTGCAGCCTATCCCCAGGACAGACTTTCGAGGTGCAGCAGCCTTGCCTGGAGCAGAGGGTTGAGTTTACATAAAAGGTTAAGGAATGTTGGTTCAGGGCCAGGATGGATTTTATCTCGGGAACAACCTAAACGTCTTTATTAGTTCCTGAGAATCGTTAAGGAATTGGGTTTAGGCAAGCTGGGAAAAGTGCAGCATAGTCACACATCAGTAGATATAGTGTGGGATTTGGTCAGGACATACACACACACACACACACACACACACACACACACACACACACAAAATGGGAGGGAAGAGGAGGGTGGCAGCAGGGAACTCCATAACAAGAAATTTGAAGCCTCAACAGTTGGATAATCTGCTTCTTAAGTCATATCCTTGGTAAACATTAGTAGCCAAACAGAACTCTTGTTAAACCAAGAGGAGCCACTGTAATTTTGAACGAAGTATGGGTAATGTGTATAGTTAGGATTGACATCTGGTCACATTCATCTGTCACATCCCTTCTGAGTTCCCTTGCTTCCATAGGAAATTGTGTGTGTGTGTGTGTGTGTGTGTGTGTGTGTGTTGAAGTAGCCTGACTGCACCGACTGGGAAGCTATGCCCTTTAAATGTGTTTAGATCTATCTACTCAGTCATTTCCAATAGTCAGCAAACTTCTATTGTCATAGGAAGTTACCAGGATGTCTGAAACACATTAGAGCTGAACTTGACCTGATAATGCCTGGCACATGGATGACAATAAGTAAGCAAGTATCGAGGGGTTGAGATGAAGGAGCTCATCTGTGACAAACAGAAGATGACTATGTAGGTACTCTTAGTGTGGGGCATCTTAAACTGTAAGAGTCACCTAGGGAGCACATTCCTGGGATGTTGCCTTAGGAGAGTCTGATTCACCTTTTCTGCTGTTTGATATAGCTTGTTGGTGTTGGTGTCTAACACTGGGCCTTGAGTATGTGAGGCAAACACTCCATTATTGTTTGATGTTGGGTCATAGGTGCCGCAGCAGAGACAGATCGCCAAGACGCTAAGCCTTCACTTTCTAAAGGAGCAGAGGGGTCCAGCCTTCTTGGAAAAGACTAGCTACCTGGCTAGCTCCCTCTAGTTACTTTATTCAAACAATTTTACAAGCTTAAATTGGGGCTGAAAAAGTTTCCAGTTACCGAAGTCATCTTGCTCTTTCTGCCCATCAGAGCAGATAAGCCACACACATAAGCAAAAAAAGTTCCTTTTGATTGTGGCTTTCCAGGTCTGCCAGGAGTGTCTTAGGACCAAGAACAGTGCATCTGCAAGCTCTCGTGTAGCACCACGTGCAGACTCCAGAGAAACAATGCTTCAAGGTTTAAGCAGTCTTTTTTCAGCCTCTACTGATTAACCCACACATAGCAAGGGCTTTGCTGAATCATTTCTCTCAGCCAGACACAAAGGCTTTACTATACCTGTCATTTAAAGCCAGATATATAGGCTTTACTCTACATATCACTGCACCCCACCATTGAGCAATATTTTAAATCACGGTATCTGGTGTTTTCAAATAGGTAATTCCTCTGTCAGTCATTGCCACCCTCCATCAGAATTGCTGTTTAAGGCCGGGCGATGGTGGCGCACGCCTTTAATCCCAGCACTCGGAAGGCAGAGGCAGGTGGATCTCTGTGAGTTCGAGACCAGCCTGGTCTACAGAGCTAGTTCCAGGACAGGCTCCA